>NW_025543555.1:0-146327 GCF_018350155.1 Leopardus geoffroyi | reverse complement strand
CAGCGAGATAGAGAGCGACCAAATATTTCGACATAGCGCTGATTTTTCCAAAGAGGTTCAGGAGTTCAAGAATCAGGTTCTCTACCTCTTTTTCCCTTCTGACACCATATTCTGAGCTTCACTTCACACTACCAGACACACAAAGACTCATCGCAAGCCCTTGAAAAGTAGTAGCTCAGTATTCAATTGATGACTTAAGAGTAGCGAAGTTTCAGGGTACCCGGGTGGCTCAGCTCGTTGAGCGTCTGATGCTTGGCTTTGGCTCAGGTCATGAGCTCGAGGTTCGTGAGGTCAAGCCCCACGTCAGTCTCCGCACTGACGGTGCAGAGCCTGCTTCGGATTCTCTCCACCCCTCCCCAACTCCCCCCCACTCTCTTACCCTCCGTGCTTGTGCTCGCTCTCTCTCTCTCTCTCTCTCTCTCAAAATAAATAAATAATATTTTTTTAAAAAATGGTGCCATCTCCTGTCACTTTGAACCTGTCTGATTGGGATTCTGCCCCCAGAACCTAAAGATATCAAGAACCACCCAACACAGCTGACATTTCCCACTGTGGTCTTATTCCTGTCCCCCTGGTCACTGCCCTTGTAGTTCAGGCTTCGGTTGCCTCGTGCCTGTACCTTCTCCAGTAATCTCCAAAGTGACAGACACCCCTGACTCTCTGATCCATTCTGTCCTCCACTTCCAGGAAACTCTACCTAACTGCCAGCCCTACCGTTTTATTTTCCTCCTTCTAATAGGCTGAATAGTGGCCCCAAAGATATACATACAGGTCCTAATCCCTGGAACTGTGTATGTGACCTCACGTGGGAAAATGATCTTTGCGGATGTAATTGAGTTAAAGATCCTTCCACCGGAAGCTGGACGAAGCAAGCGAGGGTCCTCCCCTAGGGCCTCTGGAGGGTGCATGGTCCTGCCAACACCCTGACTTCGGGCTTCTGGCCTCCAGAACCGGGACAGAATAAACTTCTTTCGTTTTGAGCCAGCTGGTGTGTGAATTGCTCGGGCAGCCACAGGAAACGTACGTTGTTGCTCCAAACCACAAAGCCCTCAGCGGTCCGCACCCCAACTATTTTTCACACTCGCCTCTCTCCGTCACTCACTCCATGCTTTATCCCCGGGCACACTTACCCTCACAGGACGTGAGACCTCCCACTGCTTCCTCGTTTGCCACCTGGAGAAGAGGCACACAGAGCACCTGCCTCGCCTAGAAAGTCATCTCTTCTGAAGCCTTAGCAATCTGCTCCGCGGGTTCAATATACGGTTCTGAGTTCCTCGTGCATCCTAGACTTTAGTCCACTTACCTATGTGTGGCGTCTGGTGCGCAATCTCCCACTGGCCCACTGTGACTTTGGTGACTCCTCGTTCTCCTTTCCTGGTTTTCATGCCCTATCCACTTCACTCGAGCTTCGCTTTAGAGGTCAGTCTTCCGTCTCCCTCTTTGTTCTTTCTCTCCCACTTACACTCTTTCTGAGCAGTTTTGGCCGTGGCCTACGTTGTTGGCTTCCAAATATTGTTCCCCAGCTCCCCTGAACTCTTTCCCACCTGCCCACTGGAAATCTCTGCACAGACACCCCACAGACATTTCCAGCCCAACATGTCAAGAATGATTTTCTTCTCATCTCCCTCTGCATATTAATCTGGACAAGCAGGGCCCCTGGGCTAGGATTCTGGAAACCGAAGCAGAAAACAGGGAAGCGTAAGATGAGGCCCGGCAGGGGCTGGAGGCCTCGCGGTCAAGGACATCCAATGCCAACGTTCATGAGGAAGTTCACACGCAGCTTCTCGTCAAAAGGCTCAGCAGAGATGCAGAAACCAGGCATGAGACCACACCCAAGACACCAAAATAGGCCAGCAGGGAGACAACACATGGAAATATTGTCAGAAATAAAGACTCCAGACTCTTCTCACGGGGCACTTTAAGATGTCACTTTGGATAACACCCGCTTCTCCTACATTTCCTTTTTCCTTTTGCTCAGCTGTTCAAACTAGAAACCTCAGAGTTCTTGCTCCTTCCCCTACCTTAGCCCAGACCGGTGAGGAGGTTTGGGGGAAGGGGGCCCCCGAGCATCCCCCCTTGATTCTTCTGCCCCATTGTCATCGTCTCTCCCTGTCTCCGGCCTGGAGCTCTTCACAGACCTCCTGGGGAAACTCCCTCTGTCCAGCCTCTTCCCACATCAGGTACTTTCAACACGCCACCAAAATTCAGATCTGCGTAAAACCCGCTAGTGGTCTCCTGTGGCCTCTAGGATGAACTGTGAACTCCTCCGTAGGACACCCAAAGTGCTTCCCACAGGCCAACCCTCACCCCTCCTCGGCCTCGCCACTTCCTAATAGACTGTTTTCTTTTCACTACAGCCTCACGCGTTGAAAGGAGTGAGGAAGCTTTCTTAGGTCTCTTTTCTATTCTGTTTGTGAGGGGTCTGCCCCCACAACGTCATCACCTCTCAAATGTGCAACCTCCTCACATCCTCACCTTGGGAGTTCAGACTTCAATATTTGAATCTGGGGAGGATATGACGCTCCGTGCATTGCAATCCCTAAGAGGTTCCGTTGACTAACCACCCGCTCTCACGTACAGAAGTTTTCCCAGCTTGTCCCGGGAGCAGGACAAGAGGTCAGGCGGGGGGATCATTCCAGGGCTGACATCAGGGATAAAGCCAGAGAAACTAGCAAAGCGTCAATAGGAAATGCGAGCGTGGATTTCGGAACATCAGAGCCAGGAAATTCTCAGTTCCCACCTAGTCTACCCCCTTAATTTATAGGCGAAGAGACTCAGGTCCAGCCAGGTGATGTGACGAACCCAAGGAAATGACAGTTGTGTTCGAGCAGGGCTCGAACCCAGGAACCCAGCTGTGTGATCATGACCTGAGCTGAAGTCAGACTCTCAACCAGCTGAGCCACCCAGGCGCCCCCGCACATTATATAATATTGTTACCCCTCCTGTTAGGGTAAGAACAAGAGAACAACAAACACTTTGGCAGCAACACCATGGAGGGAGGGTCCACAAGCCCCCGGGGTTCTGGGAACCTTGCATGAATGAATACACAAGGTCCCCTGCCCCAGTGATACTTGTCACCCAGTCTGGAAGACAGATACGTAAGTAGATCTTTTGGATATTAGGCAGCAAGGGTTGTGAGAGTGGGACCCGAGAGTAGATGAGGGAGAAACCTTCTTGGATAAGGAGACTCAAGAAACCAACCCAAAGGACCAGCGAAGCCAGCTGACAAGGAGGGCCTGAGAGGACGGATCGAGGGACACCAAGTCCAGAGGAAGGGGACCAGCGAGGGGCGCCTTGGGGACACGGCAATCAGCAGCTCCCGTCGTGGAGCACAGACGGAGAGTCAGCGCCAGGCAGGATAGCCTTGGAGGCCACAGTAAAACATTCGCCGGGGAACAAATTTAAGGCTTTAAACAAGGGAGTAACGTGGCAGGTCCTACTTACGCCATCACGCAGGTAACTGGAAAATGCATTTGAAGCTTGCAGAACGTGGGGTAGACCAGTCACATGTCTACTATAAGAGACAGTGAGAGATGATGAGAGTCTGGTCTGAGATGGGGCGGGGGGGGGGGAGGGCGGGCAGAGAGAAAGAGAGAGAGAAGAGAGACTTGGTTGAAGAATAATTTGGAGATAAAGAGCATCTGTGAGGAGTAGGCAGAAAGGAGTGGTCCAAGATGATCGGAGTTTATTTGAGAGAGCCAGGAATATTGGGGGGAGGGGGCGCAGGGGAGGGGTGTGACTACAAATCAAAACTCCTCTTTCCCAAATACAAACCCTTTTCTTTAAAAAAAAAGTTTTTTTTTCCATTTATTTATTTTTGAGAAACAGAGTGAGACAAAGCGTGAGCGGGGGAGGGGCAGAGAGAGAGGGAGACACAGAATCCGAAGTGGGCTCCGGGCCGTCAGCACAGAGCGCGACGCGGGGCTCGAACCCACAAACCGTGAGATCGTGCCCTGAGCCGAAGTCGGACGCTCAACCGACTGAGCCACCCAGGTGCCCCACAAACCCTTTTCTAATGTCCCCTGATGGGGAAGCCATGTACCAGGAGACCGGGATGGGAGAAGGAGGGCAGTCTCTAGCAGGAAATAAGATGAACTCCGCCTCCCAATAAAACAGCCCCGAGCAAAAGCGAGGCTGCCTCAGTCTCTGGAAAAGTTCAGGGCAGCCTAGATCCAGGCTCCCACAGAGGGGCGCCTGTCTCCCCAGACAAAGCTGGTTTCTCGTGTCACTGTGGAGAATTCACTGGCTCTACCCCGCGCCCACGTGGGAGGGTGGGGTGCAACCTCCAGCCCAGCCTCAGCCAGGGTGCAGATCTGACTGCGAGAGTCAGGGTGGCGGTAACTCCGAAACCTGTCTCTTTGCCTGACACCGATTCCATTTCCTTCCACAACCTTCCCTCTGCCCCCTCACCCCCAGGAGCCAGCATCTGTGGGTGCAGAGCCAACAGCTGAAGTGTCCGAGTGCCTGGACCCTGGAGCTAGACCTGCTCCATTTGAGACGGGGCCTCCCCTGGCTCCCCGCCCCCTTCCCCCCAACCTGCCTGTTTCCGGTTTCCTCCTGGGTGTTAATATATGACGAGCTCTTAGAGCAGAGCCTGGGGTCGGGGTTCAGAGGAAGTGCTGGGTCTCCTGGCCCCTCATTCTCCCTCACTGACCCAGGGGTCAGCTTTTCTGCACCCCGTCCCCCCCACCCCCGCCAACTGCAGGTTCAATTCGGTCTTGCCTGTCTTTCCAACCTACGTCTGAACCCCTGGGTAAAGTAGAAATCTGACAGCAGCTTTCCACTCCAGGTTGATTTGCGAGAACGGGAGAGATGCCGGGCAGTGACAGGGAAGCAGAAAGTTCCATAGCCTGGCTCCGTCATCACTCTGTCTTCTTCGGTGATGAAATTCTTTCTAATCCTTATGGTTTCTACTGACAGCGATCCAAATTGTTCTCAGACTTGTTGCTAGGGTTCTTTGTGTTTGGCCATAGGACTAAAATTAATTCCCAAGAGTCATTTGAATTCAGTCATTATTACATGTTTTCGTGTAGGGGGGTATAAAGTTGTGGGCATGTGACCATCCTGACTTCCAAAATGAGTTTCTTAGGGTCCGACCTAATATTTTCAACCATGGATCCAGATGGATTGGGGAAAAGGGCGGTTTACTGTGATGACAATAGAATTCCTCTGGGGCGGAGCACTGCCTTTCTTTGGGGACACAACTTAGTGGCATTTTAGGTAAAAGTTAGGGGAAGACTAGAGATGTGAGAAGCTAAGGGGAGATAAAATTGTTCTGCTTAATCAAATACTGAAGTTCTCGAGATTGTTTTGCTTTGGCTTGTTTTTTTTCAACGGACTCAGAGGAATTTCCCCCTCTGTGGTGGTCCGAGCCCCAGGACGGCAGGCGCCGGTGTGCAGGAAGAAACCGTGGAATAACGGACAGCAGGGTGCGGCCCTCGGCCAGGAAACTCCACACTGGGTTTGAAGCTGACTGGGTCCCTCCACCATCTTACAAAGAGTCAGCTTGACTTACCGGCCTTGTGTTAGTGGTGTGTGTGGAATGCCAGTGGCAGGGCCCCGTCTACACTGGAGCAGAGAGAAAAGGCCGTCCAGGCCAGGATCAGGGGGTGGGAGGCGCCCAGGAAAAGTGGGCTCGGGAAGTTAGACTGTCCTCAACTTGGGATGCACGGAGTGTGCGGGGGGTGTGAAGTCCGAGTAGAGATGGATTGGGTCCCACCTCTACTTACTTGCCAGCACGGGTTTGAGGGTCACGTGCAGAGGCAGTTAGTGTGGCGGATGGCCAGCCACAGCGACCCCTGCCTCCCCAGCTGCCTTCGGACATTCCATGCAAGCACATTAGGCATTGACTGCGGCCAGCACGTGCGGACCTCTCCCCTCTCCACTAGACTAGAAACTAACATACGGCCAAGACCTGACTAACTTGCCTTTGGCCCCTCGGGGCCCAGCGCCTGGTCCACAGGGTTGGACTTTGAGCCCACTTGCTCGGATGCCAGAGAATGCGTTCCCGACGGAGGCCCGCGCAGGCTCCGAATGTGTACAGGGGAGCCAATGCAGATTTGTCATCACCAGAGCCGTGCAAGAGAGAGGAGGAGAAACCCAACCCACTGGACTAGGGAGCTCACCGTTATGCGCCTCCCCTTTTGCCGAAAGGAGCACAAGACTGTGTAATTCTTTCCTCTCCTCCACCCCCACCCTTCATCTCTACAGGATAGGCCTCAGTGAGCTACCTCACCTCCTAGGAATTAAATCCTCCAGGGGCCCAGAAACTCGGAAGCCGTTTCGGCGTTCTTATCCTGGATGACTCATCTGGGTCCTGGGACAGTCAAAAGTCCAAGGTGCTGAATGCTAATTCGTTGAACTTCTGAGTTCCGAAATAAATGAGAATACGTCCATCATTCCTATGGAGGTGACCCTCCCAGATGTCTCTTTTTGTCTCTGTCTCTGCCTCCCCCTCCCCCGAACCACCACAGCGTGCCCACGTGCCCACACACACGTAAAGAATTCTGGGAGTGATTTTAAAGGGAATAAGAAACCTCCTTGTCTCCGGGAGGAGCTGATTTCGACCTCTGAAACACAAGCTTGGTTCAGGATTGCTGATCCGCCCCTAGTTTTCCTCCTCCCAGAGACACTGAGGATTTAGGCATTTGTCAGATGAGCTGTACCTACTCCTAAAACAAATGTCCCCTGCCATCATCTGTAAACACAAAACATTTAGATGTGGCTAAATCCCACCCACCCCCACCCCCAACAAACTGCAGGGAATAAACAGCCTTGGGGGCAAGTGGGACACATCCTATCCGAACGAAAGATGACAAGGAAACAATAAAACGTACCTAACCCCCTTCCTTTCGGTCTGTGCCACTCAAATCACAACACAGCAGCACATTTAGAACCAGACAGTGGCTCTCACAAGGCTCTCGCTCTATTTCAGCCCACGTCTTGCCCAGCCTGGTAACTGGGGGGCCGAGGGAGGTGCTCGAACGTCATCAAAGAGGAGAGCAGCACAGCTGATCAAGTTATTTTACCCCAAAGAGAAGGGAGATTTCTGAGACGCTCAGTAGGCTTTCTGTTGCGACAAAGAGCCTTTTCGTTGTCGTGATTTGATTTCAATTTGGTTACTATGCTTGCTGAGTTCTACACATGGTCTTGGAGAGGAGCTGCCTTTTGCCCAGGACCATCTGGTCAATTTTAACGACTACCTTATTTATTCGCCTTGGAGAATCCCTCTCCATTCTGAAATATAGCATCAGACTCATGGCCAATGACTATGACCTTCCCAATTAAGGAGACACCTGTCGTGAGTCCCACCCACCAAAGGCAGGGCCCTGAGCCTCACAATGGGGACATGAGACACAGGGTCAGGGTCCAGCCTCACGCAGGCACAGGCCATGATCCAGCGGCCCCCTCTCTCCACCCCTGCCCTCTATTCCCAGGACATTCTGAGCTGTGGGCATCCGATATTCGCGGTTGGTTGCTGGTGCCACTTTTTAAGTATCTCCTCTGCTCATGCACTTGACATGCTCATGCAATCATAGAAATAGACTGGCTTCCTTTCTGGTCATCTTCTATTCTTTGCCATTCAATTTGCCTAGTTCTGCACCCTTTTGGTTCCTACCTTTTGTCTTACTACTTAACGTGGGCCACCCAACCTGGACCTGAGCCCCTGGGGACTCACCAGCCACTCCTGAACTGGACCTCCCCCTGATCCTTCACCCACAGGGGTGGGGTGGGATGGGGCCTTTTGAAACACATGACTTAATCTATGAAACGATTTTTCCAGGGCTCATCCAGCATAGAAGGTTCCATAATGGGAAGCAACGAACAAAGCACTAGGGTGTTCTGGAGTGTGAAAATGCAGCTTCCTAGGCCACGTCTCGTATTTCCCGAGTCAGGACCCTTTGGGGATGAAGCCAAGGAATCTGCATTTTTACAACCTCCCTAGGTGTGTCTTGTACCTACCGAAGTTTGAGAACACGCACGGTAAAACATACAGTGGGGACCAGGTCTCAGGAAACTTGCAATCTCATGGACATGAAAAATCGACATAACGGCAATACAAAGTACTTCCTGATATTTCCTCAGCAGTTTTGACAAGAGAAACTCTGGGGCCATTTTATGCCCTAGACTCCCAACTCCACAGTTTCTGGCTTCCAAGCGGGAGCTCGTTGCCTGCATAGGTGAGTGATTTTCTTCTACTGAGAAAGAATCATTTCCTCATGTATCACTCACTCGTTCAGCCCAACACGTAGTAAGTGGCTACTGTGTGCGAGTTTCTGCCACACGCAGGGCAGGTGTGTTAGAGCGCAAAAGGATCCAGAGTTTCTCTTGTCAAAACGTCTCATTTTAGGGGCGCCTGGGTGGCTCCGTCGGTTAAGCGTCCGACTTCAGCTCAGGTCACGATCTCGCAGTTCGTGAGTTCGAACCCCGCGTCGGGCTCTGTGTTAACAGCTCCGAGTCTGGCACCTGCTTGGGATTCTGTGTCTCCCTCTCTCTCTGCCTCTCCCCTGCTCATGCTCTGTCTCTCTCTGTCTCTCTCTGTCTCAAAAATAAATTTTAAAAAACATTTTAAAAAAATTTTAAAACTTCTCATTTTATACAGAGAAAGCCTCAGAAGTTCAGACAAGGAAATGACTTCCCCACAGTCATATATCCTCCAAGGAACAGACCAGGTCTCCTAGCTTCCAGGAGAGAGAATCAGGAGTGGTTAAGAGTTTGGGCCTGTGACTCGGAAACCGGGGTTCAAAACGAGGCTTTGCCAGGTATGAGCTTGGGTGAGTCACGTAAACTTTCATGACCTCAGTTTCTTCATGGTAAACCGGGATAATACCGCCCCTGTGACATAGGTGACTATTTGTGAAAGCCTACCACACACAGTGACTCAGTCAGTGTCATTCAGATCAGCTCAGTACCCCCAAGCGCTAGAACAGCTGTGCCCACTTGTGACTTACCCACTCACGGCCGGGCCTGCTCGTGGACTCATTATAATTCACACCCCTCTCTAGTGCAGAGACAAATCTAGATCGACTCCCCCGGCTCACTGTGAAATCCAATAGTCAAGGTCAGCATGAAGTTTTCCAAGACAGGCCAAGCATTTAGAGCAGACCCACATCCTCAGCCCCGCTCTGCATACACATACAAAACTAATGCCAAGAATCCAGGGACTAATTCATATCATGAACATAACATTCTTTTTCTTTCGTGGTTCTAGATGTTTCAAATGAAGAACAAGCCTTTGAGCTGATCCTGGACAAGTCATTGATCCAATGTTCCATTTTTTTTATTTTTTTTTTTTGAAAGAGGGATAGAGAGAGAGAGAGAGAGAGAGAACGTGAGCAGGGGAGGGGCAGACAGAAAGGAAGAGAGAGAATCCCAAGCAGGCTCACGTGCTGCCAGCACAGAGCCTGCCTAGGGGCTCGAACCCACGAACCGCAAGATCATGACCTGAGCTTCAATCAAGAGTCAGACGCTTAACCAACTGAGCCACTCAGGCACCCCCAATCTTCCATTTTACCTGACATTTGTGAAACAGCAGAAAGGCTTTCCCTGGGAGCTCACAGATTTACAGCTGAATTTCCAAGTCCGGTTCTAACCACACCAATGCCAGGCCTACATTTCCCACGTAGGCAGAGAAGCCAGAAGTAATAGAATTCTGATTGCTAACCTAGCACAGAACTCAAAGCAAAGGAGACACAGAAAAACGAAGGATGGCCTCAAAAAAAAAAAAAAAAAAAAACCCTTATTTGCGCTCAAAGCCACTGAGCAAAGATAGTAGGAGTTCTGAGATCAACAAAAGGTTCTAGATTCATCCACATGAATCTGATTCAGGTTCATTCAGGGCTAGATTCAGGCTGGGACGAGGGAGGAAGAATTCCAGCGTGAGGCTCCTACCCTGGGCTACCAAGCAGGCAGAAGCATATATCAGCAGAAGTTTAGCAAATCTGATCAGGATAAATACCAGAATCAGGAAATTCGGCTCAACATATGCCGCCCCTTAAAATAGTGCATGGTTTTTTTTTTGCCCGAATTATTCACAATCATCCAGACAGTCACCCCACATGCTTATTTCCTGACCTCAGAGTATGTCACTTTCGACTGTCAATACATCTCAGCAACTCTTTCCCAGGAGAGCAGTGATTCTGGGAGAAGAAGGAAGCGGCCTCAAGGAAATCCATGGGGAGTCTGAAAAGACCAGTGTGAGCCAGCTTCTCATGCGGCCTTGCGCAAGACCGGCCCGGGGGGGGGGGGGGTTCGTGTCTCTGCTGTGTGATGTGCTTAATAGTTCCACGTTACAGAAGACTCACCTGTCTATGACACGGGAGACACACACAGCTGCTACGATAGCGGAGACATCTAATATTATTTATATATGTGTTTCTAAGTTTCTTTATTTATTCTGAGAGAGACAGAGACACTGCGAGTGGAGGGAGCGCAGAGAGCGAGGGAGACGGCGAGAAACCCAGGCGGGCTCCATGCCGCCGGCGCAGAGCCTGATGTGGGGCTTGAACTCGCAAAACTGGGAGATCATGACCTGCGCTGAAACCGAGAGTCGGACGCTTAACCGACGGAGCCACCCAGGCGCCCCTAGTTTATTTATAGTTTTTAATTTGTATTTTTATCACAGCAATCGGTGTGCGTGATTTTTTAGATTCAGATGGCACCCCAAGTCCTACAATGAGAAAGCGTGGTCTTCAGATACATTTTCCTCACCGCCAAGCCCCCCGACCAGAGGCAGCCTTTTCAGGTTTGTTTTCTGAACTTCACCTCTGTGTCTTTAAATCATACACTTACAAGGCTTCTTTAAAATTTTGCACTTTTAAACATCATCTCCTGGGGCGCCTGGGTGGCGCAGTCGGTTAAGCGTCCGACTTCAGCCAGGTCACGATCTCGCAGTCCGTGAGTTCGAGCCCCGCGTCAGGCTCTGGGCTGATGGCTCAGAGCCTGGAGCCTGTTTCCGATTCTGTGTCTCCCTCTCTCTCTGCCCCTCCCCCGTTCATGCTCTGTCTCTCTCTGTCCCAAAAATAAACGTTGAAACATCATCTCCTGGCTTCCTGTTTCATGGCTTTGGAGTCTAGCTGCCTTCTGCCAATATCTCCCCCTTTCACTTCCACTCCCTCACCCCCATCCCCTTAATGTACTTATATTAACAATTCGAGGCCCAATGAATCATTCCATCATTAACAACCATGTAGCTCCAGGCTCTGAGCCGTCAGCACAGAGCCCGACGCGGGGATCGAACCCACGAACCGTGAGATCGAGCCCTGAGCCGAAGTCAGACGCTCAACGGACTGAGCCACCCAGGCGCCCCTCTACCTCACTGATTCTTAAATTCTCCGGGCAAAGTTACAAAATTCCTCTCAAAACAGACGTCAGGTAATGCATCTGTTTTCTGCTTTTTGTTTTTCCTGGCAATATCCTTCCGGAAGGGCCACCGGCGCTGCTCCATGGCCTACGTGGATGGGCTGATCTCCAGGCCTGGTCCACCTGCCTGGGCTCCCCCCACCACCGCACGCTGGGGATTCCCAGTGACTCTCCTGTGTGGATCCCCTGTTTCTGGAATTCCAAATCATTTTTTTTCTTGGTTTACTTCTTCTTTTGATTAAGGACTTAAGAAAAGTTACAAGGGAAACACATACTTCAGAGAGGTCACCTCTCGGAAATTGTCTTTATATCACCTGTCCATACCTACTGGACTGTACGTAGGATTCTAGGATAGAAATCATCTTCCCTAAGAATTTCAAAGACTTGCTCCTCTGTTTTCTAAACACCAGTGGGACAGTTGAGAAATCCAATAGCCTCCAAACTCTCGTTCTCTATAAGGGAGTTTTTTTCGTTTTTGTTTTTGTTTTTGTTTTTGTTTTTTCACTGCAGACAGTTTTAGGATCTTCTTTTTATCTTTACCCCTGAAAATTCATGCTGACGTGACTTGGCAAGGTGTTTTTCACTCGTTGTGTGCTGGGCATGTGGTGGCCCTGATGTCTCGTGTCTTCCACATCTGAAATTTTTATTTAAATGACACTTTGACTGGGGCGCCTGGGTAGTTCAGTGGGTTAAGCATCCGAGTCTCAATTTCGGCTCAGGTCATGATCTCACGGTTTGTGGGTTCGAGCCCTGCCTCGGGTTCCATGCTGATGGTGTGGGACCTGCTCGAGATTCTCTCCCTCTGCCCCTTGAACACACTCTCTCTCTTGCAAAATGAATAAACTTAAAAAATAATAATAATAAACAACGCTTTGACAAACACTTCCTCATCTTCACACAGGATTCCTTTTAGTAGGACGTTGGGTGGGTCTTATAGATGGATCATTTACTTGTCCTGTCTTTTTCACTTATTTTTTTGTATTTTTTAGTTCCCGGGAGCTTTCCTTGCCTTTATCTTACCTTATTCCCTTTGATTATTTTTGCACATTAAATTTCCTTTTAGCTGTCTTATTATTCTGAGACCTATTTTTGGTCTCCATTTTTAAATATCGATTTTAAACCCCAAAACTTTAAATTGCCACAAACAACAAGTCCACGAAACATTCTTTTCCTTTTGAATCTTCTGTGATGCGTTGATTTCATCAGCCAATCTTTGCCTCTTTTAAAAAAAAATTTTTTTTGTGTGTTTTTATTTTATTTTTGAGAGAGAGAGAGACAGAGCGTGAGAGAGAGGAAAGGTGAGAGAGACAGAGGGAGACACGGAATCTGAGGCAGGCTCCGGGCTCTGAGCTGTCGGCACAGAGCCTGATCTGGGGCTCGAACCCACAGATGGTGAGATCGTGACCTGAGACTAAGTCGGACCCTTAACCGACTGAGCCACCCAGGTGTCCCTGACCTTTTCCTCTTGAATAAACATGACTCAAATTATCCATCAGGACACACGGCGTCAAGTCTGTTCTCCCACTGCAGTGGGACTTGGGGGCAGGGATGGGATGGGATGTGCTTTTAGCCTCTGAGTTTTCTAGACAGATGTTTTGACCTTGCTGCCTCCATCAGGCTTCTCATCAACTGTCTTCATAACACCCAGAGCTACAGACACTCTCATATCCCTGCCAGTAAATCTCCCCAGGGAAGATGATCTTGCGAGCCCAGGCAGGAATCATGCCGATGTTGGCATCGTCACCAGATTTCAAGACTTTGTGCCTCTTCCAGCTTCCGACCAGATCGGCCTTCTCCTTGCAAAGAGCCAAGCAGCGTGGCTGTGCAGCCCCAGGGCTTAACCAGTTCTGCTTTGGCTTGTTGGGCTCAGGGTTGCCACCTGTGCAGAAAGCTGGTGGCTTCCCTGGGAGGAGAGGTCATTCTTGCTGCAACAGGTACCTCCGGTGGACGTGATTTTGATGTCAAAGCCCATGTGGTCGTGAGGCTGAACTTTGCTTAAAGTGAAACATTTCGACAGATGTCTCCTTGGTTGTGATTTTGACTGGATAAAAGTGACCGCCTCGTGTGCTCTTAGAACGTTAGTCTCCACTTGTCCCACAGGGACAGCCCTGGAAGGACAGGCAGAGGCCCCGGCAGTAGGGGGGAGGTCAGTAGTCAGCCCTGGTGACGATTCTCACAGTGACATCCCATCCCAATTAGTGCCTGGCTCCCACATGTTGTCACCTGAAAGTAACATAAAAACTAGTGTATCTGGGTTGTAGCAATACTTGTATATCCGACTTCCTTAGTCACTTCCTCATGTCTCACCTGCTTATTCTCCCTTCACCTCACCAGCTACAAATTCATCAACATCACAGCAACAATCAGGAGCGTCAACCTGAGATGTGGATATGGCCATATTTCTGGTAAAGCGTTCTGAAGTGTGGCAGGCCAAATAATGGCTCCCAAAGATGTCCGTGTCCTAATTCCCGGCCCTGTGACTGTGTTACATTAAAAGTAGACAACCCAGCAGTGTCAGAGAGATGGGAAGATGGGAAAAGAGGCAGGAGAGACTGGAAGGCTGAGAGGAACCTGGCCCACCATTACTGGCTTGAAGATGAGCCAGGAAATGCAGGCAGCTTCTCAACGCTTGGGATCGACCCTCAGCTGACGGCCAGCAAGGAGATGGGAACCCGGGTGCTACAACCACACAGAACTGAATTCGACTAACAATCCTAATGCTCAAGGAAATGGATGCCTCCTCAAGCCTCCGGAAGAAAAAGCAACCCTGTTGGTACCGTGATTTTAGCCCAGTGAGACCCAGATGGGACTCATTTAAAATAATGCATTTGTGCCGTTTTTTGCCCCTAAGTTTGTGGTTGTTACAGCAGCAAGAGGAAACCCATATGGTAGTTATCACTGGCGGTCACATCGTTCTTGCTGGTTTCAAACTTCCACACGGAGACATCAGTGGGGCTTCGTGTTCCTACTTAGTCTTTAGTTTGTTTATGACCTGGTTGTGTTCGAAGAAGCCCTTTGCATATCAGTGACCTTCCCACTTTCCTGCTGATTCCACTACATTTGAGACCAGGCAGCCAGCAGAGGTTGGCTGTTCTCAATCTCTGGGTGCAAGGATTTGGAGGCTGATGTGGGTCCTTTCTCTATTTGGGTTTGGGCTTAGTGATGGTTTTCATACCCTTATTCTGATAAGAAAAACGTTTCCTTTAATGTGTATTTTTGCTACTGTAGTTTTTTAAATTTTTCAAAAGTGTTCTTTTTCTCTAAAGTGTTTTTTGATTTTGTTTTTGTTTTGTTTTGTTTCTTGACTGGCATACTGTTCTTGTTTCATGGATACAAAATCCTCTTATCTCTTGATGTTTTTTTCTTCCAGCATGGTCTCTCGTTTCCTTCAACATTCCTTTCTTTCATCTGTTTTAGTTCTCGCCTGTCATGGTAAAAACTTTCCTGAGGTGTCTGGTGACATTCTCTTTTTGCTAGAAGTGAGACAGTAAAAAGGTGACTGGAGCTAGCACCTGGTGGGCTCTACCACCCAGGGTGGTGGATTATCCTGACTCTGTTTCCTTGGGAAACCTCCGTGTGTTCCTACCTTTACGTCTTTCTGTTGGGCTGCACTCACTCAGAAGGTAGGATTTATCTATTTCCCTCTTTTTAGTAGGGCACCTCACCCTTCATTCTGCTCATATCACTAAGTCCAAAGTCTCTCTGGTTTGATTTCTCTGCAAAATAAACTCTCCTCTTGGTTGTGTGGGTTAAGGAGGAAGCAGAGCAGGGAATGGGGAAGGATGTGTCTATCTGTCCCTAGTATACATTTTCAGCCAGTTTTGTTTTGCACCTCACCAGTCAGTCATCCCACTTTCCGAGGTCCTGGGGGCCTCCAGCCCTCTGGGCTCGGCTGTAGCATTGACTGACTTCTCGTTTGCGTTCCTTCTCTGCAGACATGCAAATCCCTGCTTTCTCTGCCCTGTTGAGCAGTTACCAATCTTTGGCCTTTACCTGCCAAAACTGTGCGGATGTCTCTTGTCTTCTATGCTCACCACTAGCACTCTCCTTGCTCTTGTGGATTTATATCATTCAGTCATTCACTCATTTGCAGTCATGTTAGTGAGGTTTTGGGAATGGCATTGGTTCAATCCTCTGGAAGTTTAACTAGAAGTCTTGTAGAAGTTTAAGAGTCAAAAGTCCAACGCTCAGGTGGAAGAGATCTAGTTCAATCCCTTCATTTGATGGAACTGCAAATAAAGAAGAAAATTTTCAGAGGTCGCTGAGAATTCTCGGTCCTCAGAGCAGATCTGTGTTGCTCTCCTTATTTGTGGCTAGCCAGTCCGGAGTGGAGGATAGACAGTGACAGTCCTAAAATACATGTTCCTAATGAGGAGAAGAAGGGTCACCCCCCAAGTGGACAGTCAGAAAAGATACTCATTGCCAGAGACTGATCAGAGATATAATAAGCATATCCCAAAGGAAAAAAAAAATCTGTCACAGATGTAACCCAGAGTAGAAATAATCTCCTGGAAATGGCCTGTTCTCTCTGATCTTCTCCTGACACACTTGTGAACGCCTTTGGCTATGACAGCTTCCAAGTCTAGGGTTAGAAAGAGAGACAAAGGTCACATTCACTCGCAGAGAAGATTAATAACGGGTCCAAGGGCTTTGAAACTGCATATTTCGTGTCTCTGTTTTCTTATTAAGCCAAGTGTGGGACTGCATGTGCCTTTGGCTTCTTCTATACCATACTCAGGGTCAAGAGGGCTTCTCTGCTTCCTCTCATCTCCCCCGATTCTGCTGGAACATTCTAATCAGTGAACCATACTAGCAGGTGTGGTCCAGGGAAAGGAATGTATCGCACTCATCTCAGAAGATGGGTGGGCCAGGCCTTTGTCAAATCAGGAGCAAAGAGCAATTCTCCAGGACCCACAGAACCTCGGGAAGAGGGGGCAGGGCGGGGAACAACCCACCCACATGCCTCCTGCTACAGGTTGTTGTCAAGAAGTTAAATGAAATAATTTATATGACTATGCTCTCTCTCTCTCTCTCTCTCTCTCTCTCTCAGTAAGAGGTTATTTCCTTTTTTAAACTTTTGGAAGTGCAAAGAGGCACCTGGGTGGCTCAGTTGGTTAAACGTCCCACTCTTGATTTGGGTTCAGGTTGTGATCTCACAGTTCGTGGGATCGAGCCCCAGGTCGGGCTCTGTGCTGACAGCATGGAGCCTGCTTGGGATTCTCTCTCTCTCCTCTCTCTGCCTCTCCCCCACTTGCGCACGCGCGCGCGCACACACGCTCTCTCTCGAAATAAATAAATAAATATTTTTTAAAAACTTTCAGAAGTGCGAACTATTTACAAAAATGCACACAACTTGCAGCGACTTAATTCAAAGTGAATAACCTCTTGTTAACCCGCACTCAGCATCAGAAACAGAACATTGCCAGCGCCCGAGAGGTTTCCTTCGTCTCCTCTTCCCATCATGATCCCCAGTGATAACCCCTCTCTGGTCTTCTAACACTACTCTCTAGTCTATTTTTTTTTTAAATATAAGTAATTATCATGTGAATAAACCATATATAACCTTCCAGGTCTAGATTTTTTTTGCTCCACCTTCTCTCTGTGAGATCCACATGGGCGATCCACACTGCTGTGTATACGTGTCATTGTGAATGTTTTCAAACTGTAAAGCAATAGTTAAATTTGGTGCTAGCTGTGCAATTCAAATGCCATTTGAAACAACTGTTTCTTCTACGTGTCTTAAAAGCTACCAGCAGGAGCAACGAATTATTTGTATTTTAAACATAATTCACCTAACCGATCTAAAATTCTTTCCTTCATGAAAAAGAAACGGCGAGCGAGCCACAATTTGTCTATTTCATCACGGACTGTCAGATTCTCCAGGTGCCTAATGGGTTTTGTCTGAGTGACTTCTTGCCTGCTCCCTTCCTCCAAGTCCCCGCGAGGGCCCTCTTTCTGGAAGCAGAGCTTCCCCACAGAGAAGCGTCCTCTGATTACAGAACAGAAAGGAGAACCATGACAGTATCTAACCTTAAACGCTCGTTTTTTAATCTCTATGTAGTTATGTACATTAGCAGGGCCCTGCTGTCCAGGGGAAATACAAAAGATTAAACTGAACAGGAACAGTGTAACTACCTGCTTACCCCAGAGTCTACCATCCGGTATAATTACGAGATCACGAAAAATTAATGAAACTTTTATTTAGCTAATGAAATAGCCTGTGGCCAGAGCAAATGCCACTGAAATTCATTCACTTCTACTCGAGGAAGGAGAAGAGCCAAACTGAATTTTATATGCTAACGTTTTCTGAAACAAAGCAAAATTAAGCCACGGCCCAAAGAAACAAGAGAGAGTTGGAAACTTAACGGCAAGCTGTGATGTTTCCTTTCTTTTTACCCCTGTGTTAAGCACTGTGCTTGACCATCGTAGGCAAACCTCTTCTCCCTTAGCCAAGGGACCCCACATATGCTATAAAAGTCTCTGTAAAGGAGGGAAGTACCTAGAAGAGCGATATGGTTATTAGCTAAACAGCAGTTCATGAGAAGAGCAACAGTTTTTTCTGCGGAGAGGAGACAGCTGGCTGAGCCCAATTCCCAGATGCTGTGTGCCACCCCTGAGGGGAAGACCCAGGGCGATCACTGCCCCTCCCTCCAGCCCTCGCCCCTTTACTGCCCGATTTCTGCTCGCCTTTTACAATATTTGCTCTCCAAGTCGATCGCACGCTTAGGGCAAAGAGACCAGTCCCATGGCTTTCTTTCGCGAAACAGAAATCCCAGCCAGTGGCAGCGCTTGGGGGGAATGACAGGACACCGATGAGGGAGTTCACACCAGCAAACACAAGACTCTCCAGGGCATCGGCAAGAGCGCTGCGGCCAGCCGGCCGGCCCCACAAACTGTGATTTAGCCCAGCAGGTGCAACAAGGCCATTTCTAAACATGCAATTGCCTGATCTTGACTCTTCGCCCAGCGGCTACTTCATCAAAGGCAGAAGCGACCCCGTGAGCCACCTAAAGGTGAGGTTACTTTGAGAGAAGGAGGAGCAGAAATAAGGATAATACAGTGCTTCGGGAAAAATCAGATGAGAAAGAGAGAAAATAGCTCCCCCGGAGCAGTTTATTATAAGCAAGCATCTCCAGGCACACCTCTGGGAAATCGTTTTCTCACATATCTTGAGAACAGAATAGTAGGCAATAATAGAGGAATACTTTCTGGAGTTAAAACTCACAACTCCTGTCTGGCGCCTTTGAATTTCTTTTCCCTGCTTTCCATTTCAACATGCTCACGGTAATTTGAATGACCGTGGTTAATATCGCCCAGATTATGATCCCTAACCAGACAGTCTGCCGCGACTGCCGCGACTCTTCCTGAGAACCACCACCAGATTCAGCTTCCTGGAACAAGGCAACTTGCATTCAACATTCCTTCGGGGATTCTCTCTGCTCACCAAGTGCAAACTTCTCCGCTGAGCACACAGGGCCCCTCCCCCTTACCCCCCCGCCACTTTCCAAGAAAGTCTTCTGGTCCAGCCCGCCCAGGTCCCTCACTGCAGCTCCGCAGAGCACGCTTGGGTCCTGGTTTGTTCAAGTCCGCGCTCCTCCCCAGCCTCAACTCTTGAATTCTGATGACCTTTCATGTTGCAACACAGTATCATTTTTGTCTATGTGCTTCGGGGGCCAAGCGGGCTGGGCAGGAGAGCTATAAGCGGGAAGGGACTTTGTGTTCCCGAGACCAGACTGGACCAAGAGGGACGTTCATTCAGGATAGGCAGAGAAAAATTCCAAATCGGAGCCAACAAGGAGCCCAAAGTCATAGGAGCCTGGGAAGTGGCACTTAGATTCGGATCCAAAGGATGGAAAAAGATAAATACCCTGGCCCGCCTATGGGACTACAATCACCCCTCCCCCTCGTGGGACAGGTGCGGCCATGACTGGCCCTGGCCAACGAAATGAGGCTGGAAGTGACAACTGCGAACCGAGTCACTTCTCTTCGCTGTTTTGCCTTGTTTACAGACCATTAGCATACAGAATTTGACTTGATTTCTTTTCTCCCTCCAATTACAGTTCATCAACGTATTTGATATTTAGTCACTTCTTGCCACAAGCTATTCACCAGCGAAACGTAGACTTCGTTTATTTTAGCAATCACGTACTAGTGCTGAGTGACAGCATCTGAGAGGCAGAAGCTGGTGTGAGCAAACAGCTCTGAGCCCTTGGATCAATTCTGGGATTGGAAACGGCCCGTGCCTCTTCTTGTTTAATTTCAACACACTCGCACTTTAGAATATTTTTCAACGTACAGAGAAGCTGCAAAGATAGTACATAGAGTTTCTCCAAAACCCTCCCCCGTCCCTTCTATTGTTAACATCGTACATTCACGTGCCCCATTTGTCATAACTAAGGAGCCAACCCGGGCGTGTTACTGTTAAGTAAATTCCACACATTATTTGGGTTCCACTAGTTTCCTCCTAATGTCCTTTTTTTGTTACGGGGTCCCACCCACAACACCACATCATATTTGGGGTTTCCCCCCCCCACACACACACACACATCATATTTGGTTGGCATGTTTCTTTAGCCCCGTCTACGCTGTGACGGTGTCTCAGACTTTCCTTGTTCAGGTGACCTTGATAGCTTTGTGGAGTCCCAGTCAGAGATTTTGTAGAATGTGCTTCAATTTGAGCTTATCTGATGCTTTTCTTATGATTAGACCATGGTTTTCGGGAGAAAGACCACAGAAGTGAAGTGTCCCTCTCATCACATCATATCTAAGGCTACCTGCTACCAATGTGACTTACCCTGGTGACATTGGCATTCATCACCTGGTCAGTGAAGTGTTTGCCAGGCTTCCCTACGAAGCTGCTTTTCCTCCCGTGTCCATACTCTTGGAAATGAGTCACTGAGGGGGGCCCCTGAGTGGCTCAGTCCGTTGGGCATCTGACTTTGGCTCGGGTCTGATCTCACCGTTCGGGAGTTCGAGCCCCGCATCAGGCACTGTACTGACAGCTTAGAGCCTGGAGCCTGCTTCGGATTCTGTGTCTCCCTCTGTCTCTACTCCTCCCACGCTCACACTCTGTCTCTGTCTCTCTTTCTCTTTCAAAAGTAAATAAACATTTAAAAAAATTTTTTAAAAATAAGCCTCATACTCTGTGAAAACAGCAAGCATGTTAATCAGAATCTTACAAGGACCTGAAATATTTTAAGGAAATAAAAAGCACAAAACAGAAGTAGTCAACTTAACTACTGTGTAATCAAGTTTCAAGATTCCAGTCTAGGGGCGCCTGGGTAGCTCATTCAGCTGAGCGTCCGACTTCGGCTCAGGTCATGATCTCACAGCTCGTGAGTTCGAGCCCCGCTTCAGGTTCTGTGCTGACAGCTCAGAGCCTGGAGCCCGCTTCCGATTCTGTGTCTCCCTCTCTCTGTGCCCCAACCCACTCGCGTTCTGTCTCTGTCTGTCTCTCAAAAATAAATAAACATAAAAAAAAAATTTTAAAGGTTCCAGTCTAGTTTCAGGTCCTTGATGTCTATTCGTCTGCTGTGCCAGCCCAGGGATACACTATAATTACCAAAGAATCACACTTTCTATTGAAAAACCGATACTAATGTTCCCTCATCCTCATTTTCACCTTCTGTGTAAGCACCTGCGGAAGGACAGCTATGACCACTTTGGGGCTGCGCGCGTCGCGTCATGGCCTGGGCGGTGACTCAGCAGCCGGTCTTCAGTAGGGAGCTCACAGTGGACGACATCAGGCCGAGAAGCAGAAGTTGGGGACAGGGCATTCAGGCCCCCGAAGCTCCTTCTGGGTCGCAGCCTGTATAGCAAGGTCGGGCTCTTCCTTTTCAGTCTCTCCAGAGTCTCTGCAGAAGTAGAGATCAGGTCAGCAGAGACAAACTGCAGAGGGGCTGGGGGGAAGGGGGGAGGGGAGAGGGGCGGGGGGGGGTGGTCCTGCTGTGGGGAGGTGGAGCAGAGCCCATTTTTGGAAGAGCGATGATGGTTGGGCCTACTGAACCCCGAAGTGTTGTGTAAAAAGCTGCTGTCGAAGTAAAACCACAGGGGCGCCTGGGTGGCTCAGGCGGTTGGGCGTCCGACTTCGGCTCAGGTCGTGATCTCGCGGTCCGTGAGTTCGAGCCCCGCCTCGGGCTCTGTGCTGACAGCTCGGAACCTGGAGCCTGTCTCAGATTCTGTGTCTCCCTCTCTCTCTCTCTGGCCTTCCCTCGTTCACGCTCTGTCTCTCTCTGTCTCAAAAATAAATGAACGTCAAAAAGAAGTTTAGAAAAAAAAATAACAATAATAATGCTAGCAGGCACTTATAGAACAGCTACTGTGAGCCTGGCAGTGTTCTGACAGCTACATTAACACATTGTGAGCTATTTTTTTCTCATACCACACCCCCCTCCCCAATGCAAAAGACTGCTAACTTTTAGATATTCCTGCCAAGAATCCATTTTCCTTTCAGGCTCGTTAAAATTCAGCTCTTAGCATACAAGAAAAAACAACAACAAAACAAAAAAGCTACATTACGAGAGGCCATGGCGGGGGGGGGGGGGGGGGGCGGCGCCTGGGTGGCTCAGTTGGTTAAGTGTCCAACTTCGGCTCAGGTCATGATCTCCAGTGACAGCTCAGAGCCTGGGGCCTGCCTCGGATTCTGTGTCTCCCTCTCTCTCTGCCCCTCCCCGCTTGCGCTCTATCTCTCTCTCTCAAAAATAAATATGCATTAAAAAAAGAGAGACCATCAGGGGCGCCTGGGTGGTTCAGTCAGTTAAGCGACCGACTTCGGCTCAGGTCATGATCTCACAGTTCGTGAGTTCGAGCCCCGCGTCGGGTTCTGTGCTGACAGCTCGGAGCCTGGAGCCTGCTTCAGATTCTGTGTCCTCTCTCTCTGCCCCTCCCCTGCTCGTGCTCTGTCTCTCTCTGTCTCAAAAGTAAATACATAAATAAAAAGAGAGGCTATCAGGGACTGCCTAGTAAACTTATTTTTTAAATTATTTACATCACGTAATGAAACTCATGACATTTCCTCTGAGCAAAAGCCAAAACCAAGTGATTCTTATGAAAAAATAACCTCCAGCTAAACTGTAAATTCTTTTTACACGGGTCTCACACGGTTATAAAGTTTTCCCTCACACACAAGTAAAATTTTCTTTCCTAGAACATCCTTTTTTGTTCTCTGTAACATCTCTTAGAGCAGCACAAAATGTATTCAGCAAACACAGCAGTCATCTGTCCTGCGCGATTTTCTTTCTTCCTGGCTAACCCCAGTTACTAGAGGTCTTTATATGCGACGTGTGTACGTGTATGTACGTGACATTATACATTGATAGAAATGACATGCACCCTGTGCTTCAGCAATGGCGATTCTATGGGTCGCTTTACAATACATGACACTTACATTGATAAAACACATATGGGAAGTTCTTTGGCAATGGACCCTGATCAGCACAATGCAAACCCACTCTACCAACAGTGACAGCCTCTCTCCTCCTTGGGGCACAGCCAGCATGCATGTCATTTGAGTTTTATTTTCTCACGAGTATATTCTGTCACCTCGGGGGTTTTGTCTTGGGTTTGAATTTTTTTGCATGTCAGGTTTTATGGACGATCCGGAAAGCAGTAATCATAGGGGAGAGAATGAAGCTTGCTATCAATCAGTGTCCCAGCGGGAAAGAGGTGACACACTCCAAGGGGTAACCAAACAGGCTTAAGTGACAGGCTATCTAGAAGAGTCAGAAGATGATTAAGGAAACCAGTGAGCCACAGAGAAGCCCCCAGGGCTAAGCAACAGGAAGGTTACCATCCCTAGGCCTGGGGTGTCAGGTGGGGAGCACTGATCGGAACTCAGAGCGGTGGCTGCAGACAGGACCTGGGGTTCCGGGGGGAAGCATCAAACACGCAGAGCCACCACTTATCTGTTAAGGGAAGGAGCCAGGCGAGAAACCTCCAGGCTCTCCCCAGCTCCCATGTCCCCCAGTGCCTGCCATCAGCTAAATCTAACAGGAAGCAGGTGCCGAAGAGGGAAGAGGTCAACTTTCCCGCCACACAGCGAAGTTGAGAAGGGCAGCCAAGGAGACCTAGAAGACCAAACAGAAAACTCAGCCCAGTACAAAATGCACACACCACGTGCTTCGCAAACGTCGTGCCAAATCCGTGAACAGTTGACAAACAAGGTGCTCTGGAGACGTAAGGTATTGTAACTCACAAGAGAGCATGCGTGACCTCTGGGTTTTTTAAACAAGCAACACGTCACATACGACTCTTATTGAAAACTCCCTCTTCCTAGAACAATGTCCTCCTTTTATTAATCCGTGACTATTAAGGAAGAGTCTGATAAGTTTAATTTTCCCCTCCGTTAACCCATCCCTAATCCATGCACAGAGGAGTTGTCTTCAGCAGGAGGTTTCTAGGGTCTTTAAGCACCCATTTTTATAAACAAGCGAAAGATCTGAAAGGCAGACCCCCTACGGCTCAAGTCCCCTTTCCATCACTTGTGTGTCCTAGGTCACCTACACTCCTCGTGCCTCAGTTTCCTCAGCTGTCACAGAGGGCTAATAATAGTAGCTACCTCTTAGATACCCCTTTTTGACGACTCTCCTGCCTTCATCAAACGTGTTATGTGGCACACAGTATGTTTCAATTAGGCAATAGTTTTCATGATCCCAACAATTCAAAAGCACCTGCCTTGATCTAATTGATCTCTTTGCCCAGTTATTAAAATCTACATTTTTGACATAAGAGACTCTTAAATATGGAGAACAAACAGAGGGTTACTGGAGGGGTTGCAGGAGGGAGGAGGGGCTAAGTGGGTAAGGGGCATTAAAAGGAATCTACTCCTGAAATTACTGTCGCACTATATGCTAACTAACTTGGATGTAAACTAAAAGAATAAATTAAAGGGGTGCCTGGGTGGCTCAGTCAGTTGGGCATCTGACTTCAGCTCAGGTCATGATCTCACAGTTCATGAGTTCGAGCCCGGCGTCGGGCTCTGTGCTGACAGCTCGGAGCCTGGAGCGTGCTTCGGATTCTTTGGCTCCCTCTCTCTCTGCCCCTCCCCACTCACACCCTGTCTCTGTCTCTCAAAACTAAATAAACATTAAAAAAGTTTTTGAATGAAAACAAAAATAACAATAAATTAAATAAAAGATAAAAAAACACAAAACACAAAAAAAAAAAAAAAACACAAAACGGAACAAAAACAAAAATCTACAATTTTTTGTCCAGCCCCTTTGGATTGACACTTTGGCTCTGTTCTTCGGTTCTGGAGATTGTAAGTAGAGCCGTGCCGCCAGATAAAACACAAGATTTTGAAATATAAATAAATACAGATAAAACGCCAAGTCAAAAAAAAATTGAATTGCAGACAGAGAACCCATAATTTTGGGGGATGAGTACATTCCAAATATTGCATGGCAACCCTAGATTGGAGGCCACCTGTCAAATCGCCCTCAAGTCCATCAAGTCCTCAAGGTTGGCCCATCTAGGGCCATGGTCTTCTTCTCGGGTGCAGCCCTGGGACCTGAGCACGTGCTTACCATTCTGCTCCCCGAGAAGGGATGTTTGGACAGATACCCGCACTGGGAATTAAGCAATCATTTTGCCCTCACTTGAACCTTTGGCATGGATATCTTGGTGTCTATTCTCAGTGTTGGACTAACAGGATGAACTAAATGAAACAGAGTGAGAGTTTAACGGTCATCTTTTGCCGAGGACCTTTCAAAATTCCACCGTGGGGGGCGCGTGGGGGGCTCAGTCGGTTGAGTGTCCAACTTTGGCTCAGGTCATGATCTCATGGTCCGTGAGTTCGAGCCTCATGTTGGGCTCTGGGCTGACAGCTGGGAGCCTGGAGCCTGCTTCGGATTCTGTGTCTCCCTCTCTCTCTGCCCCTCCCTTGCTCACGCTCTGCCTCTCTCTCTCTCTCTCTCTCTCTCTCTCTCTAAAATAAACATTAAAAAAAAAATTCCACCTTGGATGTCATGACAAAGATGTCTCCTCTCCCATCACTTGTCGGTGGACTTTCCAGAAACTTAAAGGGACCCTCTTTGCTTTGTGAAAGGATGAACGTAGGGCCAGACCTTCCAGTTTCTGGTTTGATAAGGACAGATGGGAATCTGAAAGGCCTTGTCCCCAGCCCCTCCTGATTATACACTGTTCCTCTGCCTTTACTTTCTGAATGTTAGCCTAGTGTGAGCCAGGTGCTTTAGGCCAATATTCTGGAAGCCGGTGGCCATGAGGTCACTGTCCTACCAGACACTCGTGTCCTCTGTCCCATGTTGATGTGATTAATTCTCTACTCTCTCCCTCCCGCCACACTCTGTGACCAGGGCAAAATCCCTACATTCTCTGGATAAGCTGAATGCACATCCTCTATTTTTGTGAGAATATAAGACAAGTTTCTATACCCTGTGCTGATGATCATTTTGTTTCATGCTTTCAAATCCCCTGGCTCTGCCATTTTCTAGCCATTGAACTTGGACAAATTACTTAAGCTCTCTGAGCTTGAGTTTTCTCACCTTTCATTTGTAGAAAATAAAAGTGAACTCAGGGGTGTTTTGCCGCTTAAATACGGTTATTTAAAGCACGTATCAGAGGCCAACACATATCAATATGTTCAGGACTGAGCTTTAAGCCATGGCCCTCTCAGATTCACTAGGTTGGTGTGGCAGGCACAGGCCTCTGTCCCCATCTCCCCTCCAAAAAAAGCTTGCAGCCCACCTGGGAGGATCACAGAGGGAGACGGCCCCCAGCTGACCGAGAAGGCAGGATACCAGGGTGAGGCTACCCCTGCCCAAAGTGGGGACCCTCTGAAGGGCACCCGTGCTCGGAGCTTCCCCTCAGATTGACCAAGACCGTTCAACCTGCATCACCACCTGTGGTGGCCAGTGCAGCCTACTTCCTCCCTTTTATCTTCCAGAGACATCACACCCTCCATACACTTCTCACACCCCTAACCCCATTTCTGCTTCCCGGAACTGACACAGAAGGACAGAGAAGACAAGACACCCGACAACCGCTTGGAGGAAAGGAGGTGCGCTGTTCCTCGACCTACCCGCGAGGGGTCTCGCGTTCGAGATCTGGCTTACTGACCAGCAAAGAGCATTTCTACGGGAGCAGGAGTACTTCACCTGGTGACTGCCATCCCACGCCTCGTTAGAACCCTAAAACTGAGCTGAGCTAAACCTTTGGCCCCGTCCCTCACCAGCTCATTCGGATCCAACTAGTATGGAAGATTAAAGAACATTCACAAGACACAACCTCAAAAAATGAAATTCCATGGCTGCCTGGGCGGCTCAGTTGGCTAAGCGTTCTACTTCAGCTCAGGTCATGATCTCACGGTTCGTGGGTTCGAGCCCCGCCTTGGGCTCTGTGCTGACAGCTCAGAGCCTGACGCCCGGTGTCTGTGTCTCCCTCTCTCTCTGCTCCTCCCCTGCTCATGCTCTGTCTCTCTCTGTCTCAAAAATAAATAAAAACATTAAAAAAAAATTTTTTTTAAAAACGAAAAATACCAAACTCTTCGGTGATAGCACTATGATTGTTTTTCTTCTTTCTAGGTTTCTAGTTTTTTCCAATACTCTTATACTGAGAAAATATCAATTTTATGAGTTAAAAATGCTCCAACAGCGGTTAACGGTAGTTTCCAAACATAACTTCTTCCCACACGTGCAGTTCCCCTGACTCATTCTTTATTCACAGCGGCCACATGCATAGGAATCACTTTTCCGGTATTTGTTATGCAGTAAGTCGTCAAAACCAAGGCCTGGTAGACCTGTGCTCAAAACAGTGCTCTGGGGATAAAGGTCCCCAATTAATAAGCATTTGAGGACTAACACATTTTTGTCGGTTGACACTATTACGATGTTGCTTAAATCGTGGCACATTTGTGGTTAAAGGTTACGGTTAATTGTTAAAAAGTTAATTGTTATTGAGTCAATAAGAGATAAGTCCGTCTCCCCAAAAGAGACTGATTAACTTGGGCAATTCTCCCTAAGAACAGATCAAAGAGGGAGCATTTTTCTCTCCACATGCCTTTCCGTACCCAGGGTGGTACGTCCTTGCAGGACAAGGATTCTTTGCATTCGGCATCACAATGGCACGTCCACATAGGTGCATAATAACTTCTTTTCTTGATAGAGGTAACAACCGGCAAACTCTCATGAAGTACGCTCAGTTGAACCCACTGCCTAATGCTCTCGTCCTTGAGTCTTTTTCCTTCCCTTTATTTCTTTTTTCTTTCCCTTTTTCTTCTTTTCCTTTCACCCGTCACTGGTTTTGATTCGCGAAGAGGCCGCTCACTGCACCGGCATGCATCAGACAGTGACAGATCTTCTGTCTTCCTGGAAAAAGTTCTGCCACGCTCTTGAGAAACACAGCTACCTCCTCTTTCCGTGTCTCCGTGCACAAGCCGCTGGGAGGCCAACTTTGTCCACGTGCACACGGCCCAGCTGAGCCGGAGGTCTCGATTCGTTATTTTCTGCACTTGAATTTGTGAGAATTACTGGCTACGTCACTTGATACTGATTTTGCTTAAGATGAAAGCTCCTAAGCCCGTGAAGATCAAGACTGAAAAGAAGCGCGATTATCTTAAAATAACAGAGAAGAGGGGCAATGGAGACTTCATAGCTTCACCTCCTGGTGAGTTGAAGAAATTAAAGCCCAAAGAGATTAAACTCACTCTCCGAATGCATAGAGCTGGTCAGTGGCACAGGCAGGATGAGGGCGCCGGGAGCCCGGCGATCCTGGGGCATTGCTCTCGGCTCTGTGCCATCAACCCTTGCTGGGGGCATGCTGCCCTACGGCAATCTGGATTCTCCTTTAGATCCCAAGTGTGGACACACTGAAACTGCACGCAAGATGGGGCTCCTGGGTTGCTCAGTCAGTTGAGCGCCCGGCTTCGGCATAGGTCATGATTTCACAGTTCGTGAGTTCGAGCCCCGCGTCGGGCTCTGTGCTGACAGCTCAGAGCCTGGGGCCTGCTTCCATTCTGTGTCTCCCTCTAACTGCTCCTCCCCCACTCGTGCTCTCTCTCTCTCTCTCAAAAATAAATATTAAAAAAAAAAACTGCACGCAAGAGAAAAGCAAACTAAAGTCTTGGGAGTGTAAACAGGGCATTGCAGAAGAATGGGAACTGTCCAAATCACTTAAAACTAGCCATGCTGTTAACTAATTCTATTGCTGTGGGAAATGGGTCCTTAACAGATGGCTGGAGGAATTTCAGTTCTGTGTAGAATTCTCCTTACTAATCATCACAGGAGCAACAGTGATAGTCTTAATACAAGGTTTTTAAAGTGCTTCATATATGCTGTGCTCTATATTATTTCATTTGTCCAACTGCGGCTGAAATCTGTCCCTTTTGCTGGAAAAAGAAAGATGGAAACAACAGGTGGAAACAACAGAAATCCCCAAACTCCGTCCATCCAGCTGTCTGCACACTCAGCAAGGTGCCCATTTTCACCCATTCTAAGCGTGTCGTACTCTGTCGGCAAAGAAGATTCAGTGAAGTGGGCCACCTGGGTGGCTCGATCGGTTAAGTGTCTGACTTTGGTTTTGGCTCAGGTCATGATCTCATGGTTGGATTCACGGGATCAAGCCCCTCGCTGAGCTCTGTGCTGGGAGCTCGGAGCCTGCTTGGGATTTTCTGTCTTCCTCTCTCTCTCTCTGCCCCTGCCCCACTCGAGCTGTCTCTGTCTCTCTCAAAAGAAATACACAAAGTTAAAAAAAAAAAAAAAGATTCAATGAAGAGTTTAGGCAACATACTAGGTCACCCATTCGAATACTCAGACCCTAATTGAAATAATAGAAGTACCAAACACGCCTTTTATTACCACAAGTCCTGGCTGCTGGACCAGTTGTCTTCTCCACCTGTACATACACCCGCCTCTCTTCATCCTGGACAGACGCGACAGATGGACTGCACCAGCCTCACAGCCTTGCTTTCCCACATGGATCCACTGGACAGGCCCCAATAAGCACATCTTCCCGCGTTCACGTACTTGTGCAGCTCCTTCCACCTCCCCCCCACGTTGTCTCTGGGACTTGCTTTGACCCATGGACCTTAACACGGTGCAAACACCTCGATAAGCCCTTGCCCACCGGAGCGTTCTCTCTTGGCACATTCACTCCTGGAAGTCAGTCTCCGTGTTGTAAAGAAACTCGGGCTAGACGCTGAAGATGAGAGGCCACAAGGAGAGAGACCCAGGGTTTCTTTAGACAGTCACCTAGGTCGAGCTCCCTGCTGCGTGTGACCTCAGCAGAACCGCCCCATGAACCGGGTCAACACACGGGATCACAAGATCTGTTGTTGTTTTATTTATTTTTTTTTAATTTTTTTTTCAACGTTTATTTATTTTTGGGACAGAGAGAGACAGAGCATGAACGGTGGAGGGGCAGAGAGAGAGGGAGACACAGAATCGGAAACAGGCTCCAGGTTCTGAGCCATCAGCCCAGAGCCCGACGCGGGGCTCGAACTCACAGACCACGAGACTATGACCCGAGCCGAAGTCCGACGCTTAACGGACGGAGCCACCCCGGTGCCCCAAAACTCCATCTGTCTCTTGAGCAAATTTCTTTAATATGTGGCTGGTTGACTTCCAATGAAATGATTACATCGCCAACTAACTTTGAGAAATGATCACAGAGCATCAGTGGTAATTTTTAATAAAAACCAGAGAGTAAATAAGGTCAGAAACGCCTGTGAGAAGAGAACTGTTCTTCACCCTGCTGTCCCCGTCCTGCCCACGCAAAGCTGGGCCAAACCCGGTTTTACTAGCTCAGGGCTTTATCCCCCTCCCCGTCACCCTCTCAGGGGTGGGTCTACTTCCTGAAGCTTTAGAATGACCCCGTTTATGCAAGGAGGGTATTCTGAGGCTTTTCAAAGGCTGGTTCCCTTCCCACCACTGAGCAGCGAGGATACACTAACCTGCCCGGCAGTGTCACAGAGCTGGAGTCTCACAGGCCGTCCGTCCACAGAAACCACCGCTTAAAAACAAGATGAAAACAATGATCAGGGGGGGTGTCCTTTAACCCCTTTCAGGAAAACCATCGTTTTAGCTGCAACCACCATTCTCCCTCCAAACCCTTCGGTTGTTCTGGGTCCCCTAACGAATTAAAGACTGGTCTAAAACAAGGAGGCCCCCATGCAGGCACTTTTGTATACAACCCTCCTGGGCTGGCACCTCACGGCACTGCCCGGATGAGGCCGCAAGCCCCCGAGCTACGGATGGCACCCCAGAAGGGCCTGCACTCTTCTCCCAGCCCCGGGAAGATTTATTTGCCAGTCACACTAGTTGCAAAAAACCCAAAAGCAACACTAGGGGGTAAATGGGAACCAACCTTGCCGTTTTAACTCAGTGGGAAGCCTCACAAATAATTCTGTTTTCCCTTGGGATCTGTTCCAAGACTTCATGGTTTATCAGAGAATTGTAGCTTGTTTTGAGAACACGAGCAAACGCAGGCTGCCTGCATTGTCCTGTTTATGGAAGCGGGCCCTACTCATCTCACCCCGTCGGCTCAAAGAGAGGATTAAAAAAGAAAAGAAAGCCTGTCCACCTTTCCACTGGGATGGGGTACTGGGCAGGGGCCTGCCTCAGGGCACAGCTTGAGGTTTCTATTTGAATTCAGCACCCAAGTTTGTCTCAGTACAACTTTCTCAGTTCTTTTAATGTTTACACTGATCAGCTGGGAGGAGGAAAGGGGGGGAAAAAACCCAAAACTGTTTAGGCGGCAAACCCATTAGGTGTGGCACACTTTCATCTAGGGTACCCAAGCCCTTGCCATTGGGACTACGAGGTCAAGAAACATTTCTTTTTTTTTTTTTTTTTCCTTGAAGAGCAAGAGGGAGTGTTTCACACTAGCCTCTGTGGATTTTCACGTTTTTGTGAATTTCAAAAAAAAAAAAAAAATCCCCGAAAACCCCTTTATCTTTGTTTCCACCAAACTAAAACCCAGCATACCATACTTAAGAGCTGTAAATAGCTTAGAGATAACTGAAAAGATACTAAGACATCAGAAGCACAGCCAATGAGGGAGACGGAAGTAGGGGCAGTGGGGCCAGGGGAGAGGGACTCGGAAGAAATTGGGTTTACTCTCCAGGTTTAATCCAGACCTAAGCCTTTACCAGTGCCGTTTTCACCAAAGCGAGTATTTTCTGGCTCTTTAAAGCGGAGACGCCCACTGTCACGGGAACCGCCAAAAGGAAAGGACCGACTCTCCGGGCCACAGGTAGGGCCACCTGCGCGTCACCTTCCCACTGAAACTCGGCAGCGGCGCCAGCAACGTCGACCTGACGCAACTTTCCTACGCAGCAAACTGACCAGGCAACCTGAACTCGACCTGTCTGATACTCGCTCGTCTGCTACTAAATTGCCCGACCACTTCTTTTCGCGTAGGCTCTGTCCCCCGTACCCCGCCCCCTCCGCCAGGCTCCTGCTTTAGGGTTCCCCGTTGCCTCTGGAAGCTCCGCGCTCGCCGGGTCCCCGAGGCTCGGGAAATGCCCGGCGCTCCGCGCCTGGTCGGCTTCCCAGCTGGAGCCCGCCCGGCCCCGCAGCCCCCTCGGTCCCCCACCCCCCCCCGCCCCGCGACCCTCGCGCCGCCCTCCCCGCCCCCCCCCCCCCCCGCGGCACCGGGGCCATCGGCACCGCAGACCGCGGCCCCGCGCCCCCGCTCACCCGAGAAGTTGTCGACGGCGGTGGGGATGTACTCGGTGGGGTAGCCGTTGGTGGTGTAGCTCACCACCAGGCTCGTCTTGCCCACGGCGCCGTCGCCGACGAGCACGCACTTGACGCCGCGCCCCTCGGCACCGCCCGCGCGCCCCCGGCCCCCCGGCGCCCCGGGCCCGCGCCCCCCGCGCGCCCCGCGCTCCCGGCGCGGCGGAACGGGCGGCGCCTCGCAACGGCCCGGGAATGCGGGGTCCCCCTGCTGCGGGGGCATCGGTGCGCGCGCTCGGGCGTGCAGGCGCGAGCGAGCAGGGCCCGGCCCGCCCGCCCCTCGGTCCCGGAGCCCTCCGAGAGGGACGAGCTGTCACCGACCGCGGTGGGCGCGTGCCCGGCCCCCGAGAGCGGCGGTTCCAGGCCACACGCTCCCAGACAAAGGCGGCCGGGGTGGGTCGCGGCTCTGGGCTCGGGCGGCGCCACCTGGCTCCGCTCCGCGCGGTCAGAGGACTGCGGGCCGGCCGAGCGCCGTGGAGCCCGAGCGCTCTGTCTCCTCCCGGCTTCCCGGCGACACGACGCGTGGGGGGCGGGAGGGGAGGGGAAAGAGGCGGGTCCGGCCCGGCCGCTCTGTCCCCGCGCCGAGGCCACAGCGCCCCCCGCCTGCGCGCCGGGCCCCTGCACCCGGGCCAGAGGCGGTGCTACGCCGGGCGGGTGAGGAGCGCGGTCGCCGGCTCCGGGCCGAACGGACCCTCGCTGCAGGGGGCGCGGCTGCCGCCCGCTCTGGGGGTGGACCCTGAACACCCACTCCGGGGCGCGTGGCCCGGAGGCGACGGGTGGCCGAAGGCAGCCTCCGCCCACCCCCCGGCGGCCGAGACTGACACCACCGCCGGAGTGACCGAAGCGGTTCCGCCTTGTTGCGCCCACGCGGGCGGGGAAGCCTGAGCTTCCTCCGGTTCCCCTGGCTCCCCCCCTCCCCTTCCCGGCCGCAGCCTGTGCCGTGGGGGCCCCTTGCTGGCCACAGTGCTTCACCCAAGGGGGAAATGAAGCGTCTTGGGGACACGCCCGCAGGAGACTGAATTAAAAGGCAACTTTTTAAAGTCTTCGCTACAGCCCATCGTGTGATTTTTCTTCTAAGATCGTTTGTGCTCCAATCGTTTGGGAACAAAATGATGTCAGGTCCAGCGCTATTGCTCGTTGGGCATGCCATGGACCAGCAACGTAATTTGTAGATTCAATTTCTTCTTTTGCGTAAATGTTATTTGGAGACTTTAATATAATGGGGGGCGGGGAGTCCCATTTGTCTCTGACTTCTTCCTCCTACATTTAGTCAACAGTCCACGCAGAAAACAGGGGAGCCTGGTTCTAGTCAGGACGCAAAGGCTTCTCGGGGTTTACAGGTGGTTTAAGAAGCGTCACATACTATTCACATAAATACTGGCGCTACAACAGCGACAACAACAATAACAATAACAGCAGGAGCTAATAAATATTGAGCCTTTATGTGCCAGACACTGTTGGAAGCACTCTGCCTGAACTCATTTGTTTAATCTTCACGTGACTTATACCCATTCTACAGATGAGAAAATCTCAGGCTCAGAGATATTTTAGAAATGCCCGGGTTCCACAAGCTGTAAAGTGGCAGCGACAAGATCCAAACCCAAATAGTCTAGCTCCAGAGCCTAAGCTCTTGGTTTTTCCAAGTTCTTACTTACATTCCAGTTAGTTAACATCCGGTGTAATGTTAGTTTCAGATGTACAATATAGTGATTCAATGATCCTATACATTTCAGTGCTGAGACTATGCAGCTATGGGGACACGGGGAGATTCTGTTCAAGGGACACAGAGCTTCAGTTACACGAGGTAAGTTCTGGAGATCTAATGCACAGCAATGGGACTATAGTTAACAACATTGTATTGTCCTACTTGAAATTTGCTAAGAGGGCAGATCTTAAATTTCTCACCACCCACACACAAAGGTAACTATGTGAGGTGATGGATAATGTTAAGTGCCTTGACTGGGGTGAGTATTTCACCGCGTATATAGGTATTAAATTATCTAATTGTATACCTTAAATGTGCACAATTTTTAATTGTCAACTATACTGGAGGAAAAGGATATGCAGGTAAAAGAATGTTGAAAAATAGTATTATGGAGCGGTGTGTCAGGCAGCTTATTAAAATGTTTTCTTGTGGGTTTTTCTTGATGTTTATGGTATTTGTTGGCCTTTTAAGTTTTATAGCTTGTTGTGATGCATTTCTCATTTTAAATGAATATTTTTTTAATGTTTATTTATTTTTGAGGGGGAGAGAGAAACAGACGGTGAGTGGGGGAGGGGGAGAGAGAGAAGGAGACAGAATCTGAAGCAGGTTCCAGGCTCTCCATGCTTTCAGCACAGAGCCTGATGCAGGGCTCGAACTCATGAACTGTGAGATCATGACCAGAGCCCAAGTCGGACGCTTAACCGACTGAGACACCCAGGTGCCCCTAAATATTTATTTTTGTACCTAATCGTCGAATTGATATTTTTCTCTTAAAGAAGGCCCCCAAATTTGATAAGCTTTTAGGCTGTACAAAATTTTGCTTTACCCCCTACATCTGGCCATATGTTAATTTTTGTATCCTATAGCCTTTGACTCCTGCTTTACTCCCTTTTTAAAAAGTTTTGTTCAATTTATTTAAACTGAAAAAAAAAATTCCCCCATTTCTCCCACCCCCACCACCTCCCACCTCTTGCAACCACCAATTTGCTCTCTGTATCTGTGAGCTTATTTGGTTTTTGTTTGGTTGGTTTGGTTGGTTGGTTGGTTGGTTGGTTGGTTTAGATTTCACATGTGAGATCATACAATATTCGTCTTACTCCGTTTGACTTATTTCACTTATCAAAATGCTCTCAAAGCCCATCCATGTTTTCACAGATGGCAAGATTTCATTCTTTTTTTTTGTGGCTGAATAATATTCCATTGTGCGTGTATATATAATACATTTTCTTTATCCATTCATCCATTGAAGGACACCTAAGTTGTTTCCATGTCTCCATTAAAAATAATGTTGCAACAAACCGAGGGTTGATGGAGGGGGTGGGTGGGTGGGAGGGAGGGGAGGATGGGTGATGGGCACTGAGGAGGGCACCTGTTGGGGTGAGCACTGGGTGTTGTATGGAAACCAATTTGACAACAAATTTCATATTTAAAATAATAATAATGTTGCGATGCCTAGGGAGGTGCAGATACCTTTTTGAACTAATGTTTTCATTTTCCTTGGAGAAATTCTCAGAGGTAAGATTCCTGGATCATATGGTGGTTCTATTTTTAATTTTTTGGAGAAACTCCATACTGTTTCCATAAAGACTGCACCAATTTACGTTCCCACCAAGCAATGTACCCAGAGTTCCCTTTTCTCCAAATCCTTAGCAACACTCATTCTTTCGCGTCTTTTCCATTACAGCTATTCTAACAGGTGTGAAGCGGTATCTCATGGTGGTTTTGATTTGCATTTCCCTGATGATTAATGCTAGTAAGCATCTTATCACGTACCTGTTGGCCATCCATATGTTTTCGGGAATATGTCTGTTTAGATCTCCTGCCCCTTTTTTCATCGGGTTGTTTGAGAGTTTTTTTGCTGTTGAGTTTCTATGCGTTGTTTATATATTTTGGGTATTAGCCCCTTATCGCACAGATGACTCACAACTACTTTCTCTCATTCAATAAATTACTTTTTCATTTGGTTGATGGTTTTCTTTGCTGTGTGGAACCTTTTTAGTTGCACTCCTTTTTTTATGCTGTCCCCTACTAGGTTGAATATTGTCACATCCCCACTCATTTCGCCCCCTCTTTCTCGATTCAGCTTAATAATCTGCAGCCTTATCAAAAATACCCAGAATGAATTCTCCCCCTATTTATAAGAATCTGATGCTGGTGACTCAGGAGAGCAGGCTCCACGCTTCACGGTGTGGTATGTCATTCCAGATGAAAAGTGGAGAAGCGGCCTGGAGCACCAGAAAGCCAACTGAGGTCAGGCCCTGCCCTCCAAGTATGTGGGTCCAAACCGAATGATACTTTTTAAATTTATTTTCTGTCTGTTTCCTCTCGCAAGGACTTTATTTTGTTTATCCCTACACCCCACACTCAGAATCACGTGGGGCAAATAATAGACTACTATTTCTATTGCTTCTGTTACACAATCAAATCTGTGTCTTGAAGCAATGACTAGGAAAGACCATTTCTCTGCTCTCTTTTAAGAATGCATTACCCCTCCTGTATCCCAATTTGACTTCACCATGACTGCACAATTGATTCAATGTCTCCACTGGGTCTTGAGTGGAGGAAATATGGGAAATGCTGGCAATTGCCTGGGCACAGAATTTCCACTCTTTTTTTTTTTTTTTTTTAATGTTTTTATTTTATTCTTTTTTTTTTTTTAATTTTTTTTTTCCAACGTTTATTTATTTTTGGGACAGAGAGAGACAGAGCATGAACAGGGGAGGGGCAGAGAGAGAGGGAGACACAGAATCAGAAACAGGCTCCAGGCTCTGAGCCACCAGCCCAGAGCCCGACGCGGGGCTCGAACTCACGGACCGCGAGATCGTGACCTGGCCGAAGTCGGACGCCCAACCGACTGCGCCACCCAGGCGCCCCTGTTTTTATTTTATTCTTAAGAGAGAGCACAAGCGGGGGAGGGGCAGAGAGAGGGGGACAGAGGATCTGAAGTGGGCTTTGCATGGACAGCAGAGACCCTGATGTGGGGCTCAAACTCACGAACCGTGAGATCATGACCTGAGCTGAAGTCGGCTGCTCAACCAACTGGGCCGCGCAGATGCCCCACAGGATTTCCACTCTTAAGATCTCATCCCTGGGGCGCCTGGGTGGCTCAGTCACTTGGGCGTCCGACTTCCGCTCGGGTCATGATCTCGCGGTTTACAAGGTCAAGCCCCACGTCTGGCTCTGTGCCGACAGCTCAGAGCCTAGAGCCTGGTTCGGATTCTGTGTCTCCCTCTCTCTCTTCCCCTCCCCTGCTCATGCTCTGTCTCTCTCTGTCTCAAAAATAAATAAAACATTAAAAAAAAAAAATCTCATCCCTGTTTGGCCCTCCAGCTCAGGTGTGAACATCTTCCACCCCACCCCAAACCCTTCTTCCCACTCTTCCAGAATCCCACCATTGCCCGACACACCCAGGCCAGGAGCCTGCACCCCTTTCCCCCTTCTTTCTCTGACTTATCCCTGTTTATGACACAGGTCTCAGCTGAGACGTCACTTCCTCCGGGAAGTGTTCCCTGACCCCCTGACATTGACATACCTGTGCTTTGCTTCACCAAACTCCTGAACTCCAACACATTTTCTAGTATTTTTTTTCCAAAAAGTTCTTCTACCTGTTCCACTAGCAAAGATTATCTAATTTCGAAATCTACTAATTATCGTGAATTTATAACTTGTTTACCAATATAGTAAAACTACCGTCCTAAGGGAATCTTCACTGTGTGTCTTTCACTTTTCTATCTTTTCACATATTCAAGAAGTAAGTTACCATAATTTTTTAATTAATACATCTCTTGCCAGGATCCGTCATCAGATTCAATACAAAGGTGTTTTTTCTGCTATTTATATAATATTTCACCATTTACCCATCTCTAATAAATAAATAACAGCAGATAACCAAATCAGAAGTGCATGGTTTCTGGATCTGTCATGTTAACAGGTCACATAGCTATGTGTGTTTACTCTTGTTTGTTTGTTTTTAATTATTTATTTTGAGGAGGGAGAGCGCAAGTGAGGGAGGGGCAGAGAGAGGGGGAAAGAGGATCCAAAGCCGGCTCTGCGCTGACAGGCTGACAGCAGTGAGCCCGATGTGGGGGCTCGAACTCACGAACCGCAAGATCATGACCTGAGCTGAAGTCGGACGCTCCACTGACTGAGCCACCCAGCCTCCCCTCCGTGTGTTTATTCTTTCTTCAAGCCTTAACTCTTTGCCTTGGACAAACTAATCTCGTATCTTTTCTTCAGCAGTGCCCTAATTTTAAAATGTCCTATAAGAATCCACCAGTTAGAAAATTACTTCTCGTAAACTGAAGATTCTGAGCTGTGTTGCCTGTCGCCAACAGGACACTGCTGCTTCCACTTGAGGCTGGGACTGTGTTTCCCAGAACATCCTTCTCCGCACAGTTGCAGGCTAAAGATGTCCAATAAGAGGAGCTCCCTGGGGATTTGGAAGGTGGCAGAGTAGTAGGAGAGGGTCGTATGGCCAAGCGTGATGGCAGACACACGCAGAGGGGCCCGGAACACCTGCACTCTCCTCCCACTCTGTGCCCACCTCCCCATGCTTACAGCAGCCCCGAGCCCACCCCCTGTCACTGCCCCCCCAGAGGCTAGAGCTCCCACACTCACTTCTCAAGCTCCCCTTTCATGGCCGCATCTGCATGGCTACTGGGTTTTCTCTCAAGTTCTAGCTGGTACCCTACACCAGTTAGCAGCTCTCTAGTAACTCCCAAATTCACGAAATCTCCTCTTCTTAGCCCCTGTACCCTGCAGTGGCTGTTTTCCTAACTGAGCCCTGGCCATACCCTTAGTCTCTCTTTTCCCACTGGGTATGCCATCATAGGGAAAAAAAAAAAATTGACAAGGAAAATAATCTTGGCATTTCCCACTGGAAAAGGAGGGGGGAATCATATAAACGGCATCAAACCATCAGCTGGTCCATGAGTAGGTCCTTGTCCGTAATCACAGACCCCTTAACTCTTCCATCAGCTACTATTATGGTAAGGGGTCACGGACGTGTTTCAACATGTTGGTTTAGGTGCCCCTGTTTCCAGATGTCCTTTTGTCACTTGCCATCACCCTGTTGGTAACTAGAAAGAATAAATTAAGAGCTCCCATCGGCAGGATGAAATTTTCAGATGTGAAAATCAATCGTTAACTTTGATTGTAAGAAATATATCTGAGGGGCGCCTGGATGGCTCAGTCAGTTGAGCGACCGACTTCGGCTCAGGTCATGATCTCACAGCTTGTGAGTTCAAGCCCCGCGTCGGGCTCTGTGCTGACAGCTCAGAACCTGGAGCCTGCTTCGGATGCTGTGTCTCCTCTCTCTGCCCCTTCCCCACTCATGCTCTGTCTTTCTCTTAGAAATAAATAAAAACATTAAAAAAGAGAAAGAAATATATCTGAAAATAAAATGTATTGTTTCTACTGATCAGATATTAGCTAGGCTGTACAGCAGTGATAATGAACTCAAAATCGTAATGTCTAGAAACGTAGGAGCTATTTTGGGGTCATGCCAAGTCCACTGCAGACCTAGTGGTTAAGGCAGCTCCCTTCCAAATGGTGACTCAGGGATCCGATCTGCTTGTGTCTTGTAACTATGCCACCTGGGACACATGGTTTCCAGGAAAGAGAAAACGGCAGGTCACATGCCAACTATTAAATGCTTCCTCTCAGGGGCGCCTGGGTGGCGCAGTCGGTTAGGCGTCCGACTTCAGCCAGGTCACGATCTCGCGGTCCGTGAGTTCGAGCCCCGCGTCGGGCTCTGGGCTGATGGCTCGGAGCCTGGAGCCTGTTTCTGATTCTGTGTCTCCCTCTCTCTCTGCCCCTCCCCCGTTCATGCTCTGTCTCTCTCTGTCCCAAAAATAAATAAACGTTGAAAAAAAAAATTAAAAAAAAAAAATGCTTCCTCTCAGATATGACTTCAGCCTACAGCTCTGCATGCACCATGCATGCGACAGCAATTTTGTATGGGTTCAAAACAGGAAATAATCTAAGTGTCAAAATGGTAAAGTGGATAAGTTCATTTTGGAACTTATGTTGTACTATTTCAGTCAAGAAAATGAATGAACTGCAGATAAAAACAGCGCTAACGAATCTCACTCACATAATGCGGAGTGTAAGAAGGCAGATACAAAAAAGTGTGAACGATCTGATTTGATATATATAAAGTTTAGACAGGAGACAAACTAAACAGCATTAGAAGTCAGAATAATTGAGGATAATTGTTACATTTGGAAAGGAGAGGGGGCCATAGGGGGCTTCTGATGTTCAGATACGTTCCGAGTGGTGGTTACATAGGTGTTTGCTTTATAGTAATTAATTATTACACTATACACTTGTTTTATTCACTTTTATGAATTTCATTATAGTCATTATAAATGATTAAAAATATTCAAACCGGGGCGCCTGGGTGGCTCAGTCGGTTAAGCGTCCGACTTCAGCTCAGGTCACGATCTCACCTTCCGTGAGTTCGAGCCCCGCGTGGGGCTCTGGGCTGATGGCTCAGAGCCTGGAGCCTGTTTCCGATTCTGTGTCTCCCTCTCTCTCTGCCCCTCCCCCGTTCATGCTCTGTATCTCTCTGTCTCAAAATAAATAAACATTAAAAAAAAATTAAAAAAATAAATAAATAAAATAAAATAAAATAAAAAATATTCAAACCTAAAAATTGTATTAAGTAGGACTGATGGGTGTTTGCATTTAAAGAACTATTTGCTTTAGCCCTAGCACAGTACTAACACACATGGTACACCTTTTGAACTAGATAACAAACTCTTAAAGTGAAATTTAAACAGTTTTTTAAAGTTTATTTATTTTTAAGAGAGAGAGAGAATGTGAGCTGGGGAGGGGCAGAGAGAGGGGGACACAGAATCCGAAGCAGGCTCCAGACTCTGAGCTGTCAGCACAGAGCCCGACGCGGGGCTCGAACTCACCGTGAGATCATGCCCCGAGCCGAAGTCAGACGCTTAACTGACTGAGCCACCCAGGCGCCCCTTAAAGTGAAATTTAAATGTGGTTGGATTGCCCCAAATCCTATCTATACAAAACTTTCCCACATATCATGAAGTCCTGCCGTACGTAATTTACATCTCTAATAGTTATTTTTAATATGTGCATCATCTTCCAACAAGTGCTGTTTATAGGTGTTTTAAAATTTTTAACAAACTAAACTGGTCCTGCAGGATTATTGCAAAAGACGGGAATGGCAATTTATAGACATAAGTTCCTGGAGGAAAATGAGAGCACCAGGGAGGGCCCTCGGGAGGGATGGCAGGCAACTTGGCACTGAGAACTTGCTGGAGAGGAAAGGCCGGAATCACCGCCAATGTGAAAAACAGACGCTGTGCAAGGCAGGCTGAGCCACACTGCGGGCACCTGTCCCCCTACTCGGCCTTGGTTTATTTTCCTCTTTAAAATCCCCACTCTGGGTCGTCCTAGCTGTTGCAACTCTGCCATCGGTGGGAAACACCAAGTCCGTACCCTAAGACCTGTTGCAACATTCTGGATTTGCCGTCCCAGCTGTTCTGACCTTTTTGATAGAAAAGCCTCCTTCCCAGACGTTTGCAGCAACTGATATGCTTCCAACTTCCCTCCCCAAACACACATCACAGAACCTCCCCAGGCCAAACATTTCCCAGCTGTCCAAATCCTTACACATGATAAGAACTCCTCAGAAACCCCTCTTAGCTATTGCAAAACCTTGACCTCCTCTCATTTTTCGGCCACCCTGAAGATAAGAAGTACCATGCAATCATTTCCCAACAAGTGTAATCACCCAAGCTGGCAATTCTGAAGGAACAGGACTGTCCTGCTCCCTGCCAGAAACTGCAACCATCCCTCTTTTCGAGATCGTCCCCGCCGAGGGCCAGGAAGCACCCCCAATCCTACAATAGGGAAGAGAAGGGAATTTTCCTATTTTCCAATAGTTGTCAGAATCCATTGCTGGGTTTGCACTGACAGTGTAACACACAGAATGAGTGTGTGCACGTCCAGATGCTTTACAAACCTGCCTCAGTTCGTCTTTGAGAAGAAATCGTGTAGCAGGAGGCCCGTTTTCTGTCATATATATCCAAAAAAGAGTGGGTCAGAAGGTGAATACTGTGTCTGCACGTTGGAATTGTGCCATGAATTTTATTCGGAAGGTAAAGGAGTGTGGATGCTAGCTACCTTATTGGATGGAAGGATCCAACTCATGAACTTGATATGAATCAGCAATAATGAATCAGTTGGTTAAGTGCCTGACTTCGGCTCTGGTCATGTTCTCACGGTTCCTGGGGCCCACGTTGGCTCTATGCTGACAACTCAGAGCCTGGAACCTGTTTCGGAGTCTGTGTCTCCCTCTCTGTCTCTGTCCCTCCCCCGCTTGTGCTCTCTCTTTCTCTCTCTCTAGTAAATAAACATAAAAAAAATTTTTTTTAAGAATAATAAAATTAACAAAAAGTAGAATATATATACATCATGCCCTGTTGAAATGTTTTCATATGTGCGTATTGCAAATTTAAAATCATTTTTACCTATGCATTAAAGTAATTCCAGAGACACTGATTGCGGCCCTTTGTTAACATAAGGACTTGTTAAGGACCAAATATTTTGTTTACAATTTTTCCTGTCGTTCTAAAATTTTGTTAATTCAGGTGGCTCTCTAATCAATCAAAATTGGAAATCAATCAAAATATTTTACAGAGTTATCCCAGTCTGGAGAGCCCTTTCTATTGTCTTTACCTACCTGACGAAATCTTAGTCATCTTTGTTGGTCCAGCTGGAGCCAATGGCCAGTTTGCTATCTTTCTGTCCTCTGTGCTCACCACCTTGGGAAGTGCCCTTCTTGGTATGCTCACCCCTCACAGATGGGCTCTGCAGACATGGAAGGTAAAGAAAGGTTCACAGTTTCACTAGGGAGGCTTCCAAAGCTGGGAGGGTGGGGGTAAGGGGGAGGGGCTCTGTGCCAATGGCCCCTGGTATTGCGGCCACCATGGGCTTCTGGAAATGATTCCTAGAGCTGTATACCTCCCAAGCATGGCAGGGAACCAGATTTGGGCACCACTGGGTGAGAAATACTTCTGGGCCATTCCTCCCTAGGAACATAGAACGAGCCTTATTATCATTGGGATCTAGTTTCTTGTAGAATTTGAAACCCTGCCCTTTGGGACTCGAGGGTGCAGAGCGAATTCCTACCACACATTCTAAGAGAGCGCCTTCAAATTCCTGAATCTGAAATAACCCAGAAGATGAATACGAGCAGCAGGCAAGATTTTTGTTGATTAAAAATATTAGTTTCCTTTTCCTTGAACCCTTCTAACAGTAGCCCTGAGATTTTGAAAGCACGTGGAATAAAATGAGATGAAATGAAATGAAATGAAATGAAATGAAATGAAATGCAGTGCAGAGAAAGGCTACCAGACAAGACTGAAAAACAGCCAACCAAAATAGGTGGCTTCGCTTGGCTCCGGCGAAGGACATGACGTCAATCAACGTGATTTGGCTCACCTCGGCCCATATCTGTTGAACGCGTCTATGTGTCAGGGGGTATATTTAAGGTCTAAAAGAACAGAGATCAACCTAGTGAAACAGGAGCTTCCAAATCATACATATTTAATATAAATACAAACGCTACCTTATCTTAGGAGGGAACTTCAAAACCCACACCCACTAGATTTAGATTAATTCAAAGGGAACTTTCTCGAGCCACCACGGGTGTACCCTTTCTTCCCAGGCAGTGGGACTTTCCTCTCTACAGAAGGGACATTGTGTGGGAGGAATGTCATTAAATTCACTCACTTAGGACATATTGATTAAGCTGCATGTGAGGCCTATGGTACTGAGGATATGTCAATCAGCACAACAGACAAGTAAGTGAATTACGTATCATGGTAGGGGATGAAAAGCACCATAGAGGAGAGCAAGCAGGGAAAGAGAAGGGGGATGAAGTATGTCTTTTTTTTTAATGTTTTATTTTATATTTGAGAGAGACAGAGAGACAGAGAGCGAGCAGGGGAGGTGCAGAGAGAGAGGGAGACACAGAATCCGAAGCAGGCTCCAGGCTCCGAGCCGTCAGCACAAAGCCCAACTCGGGGGTCGAACTCACGAGCAGTGAGATCATGACCCGAGTCGAAGTCAGACCCTCGACCGACTGAGCCACCCGGGCACCCCAAGGGATGGAGTATGTCTTAATCAGGTAGTCAAAGGAGGCCTCACACAAATTACGTCTAAGCAAAGACGTCGAAGGATGGAGGGGAGTAGGTGTGTGGGTGTCTGGGGAAGGAGCATTCTGTTGTGTAAGTCATAGTGAGCTAGTTTGATTCACCGTGGAATGGGGAAGGAGCATTCTAGGCAAAGGCAACAGCAAGAGCATAATCTCTGCTAGCAGGGACTGGGTCAACAGGTCCGAAAAACAGCAAGGAGCCTCGTGCGCCTCGGATGATGATAGCAAGGGGGAGGATCAGGCCATGGAAGAAATGAAAAAAGGAAAATGAACCTAGGCCATGGCAGACATGGTGTCAGGTCTTCCATGTTGGATGTTGGAACTGAGATGGGTAGTGGCACCATGTGACCTGGGCTCCCGGGACCCCTGGGGCTATGGATGAAGAGCCACCGTCAAGGACAAGGGGAGCAGGGAGACCAGTTTAGGAGATGAAGAACTTGACTGGGAGCGCAGAAATGGCGGTGGGAAGGTTTGGGACACGCCTTGAAGGCGGAGCCAGCACGACCCTCCTGTGCATTGGGTCCTAGGTTTGAGGGCACACAAGGAGGCAAGACTAGTCCAAGGATCATAGCCTGACAAACTGAAGTTGTCATTAACTTGGATAAGGAAGACTCCAGCAGGTAGCAGGTTCGGGAAGAAAGATTAGGAATTCAGTTTGAACCTAGGAGGTTGAGTTGCCTAGGAGATGTCCAAGAGGAAATATTGAGTGGACAGTTGAATATACAAGTCTGGAGTCCACAGAGAGATGCCGTCTAGAGACGTAAGAGAGTTTCACCAGCACACGGATGAAGCATGGGAGGGCATTAGATCATCAAGGAAGGAGTGTAGACCAAGAAGCGGAGAGGCCCCAGGGCTAACCTGTGGGACTTCGACATTAAATGAAAAGGACAGACAGTTAAAAACCTACAAATATTAAGACCAAATATCAGATGCCGGGAAGGGAGAAACGGAAAAGTAACCGCTACGTGCACCACCTGTATGAGTAAGAGCTTATCTGCGTGGGTGCCTCCAGCCTCCCTGCACAGTAAGCCATTTGGCCCCTTTCACATTTGAAACAATCCTTGTCTCCTTTGTTTCTAAGGTGGCCGGTAACAAATCCAATATGGCGCTGTAGCCACCCTGTTTACACACTGATTGCTTCATTAGTTTCTAGTTCTGGGTTGAATTTCAGCGAAGGCAGCGACGACCAAGGTCGCAACAAAGTCTGGGCAGTCGTGGGGGTGTGTCCTGAGCACACAGCCCTGAACCAAACAGTCTGGTTTTCTTTGTCCAGCACAACCCCTGGATCTGCGCGTTGATCTCGTTGTGTCGGTAAACAGACCTGCCCAGAGTTCATTTCGCCGGATAAAATCCATGTGTGCTCCAAGCTCACTAGAACTAAGGGGACAGATTTTGGGGGGCTCTACTTTGACCAATCATGAGCCCTCCAGTCTTCGATACCCTTTTAAAAAGCACTCAAATGGGGTGCCTGGGTGGCTCAGTCAGTTGAGCAGCCAACTTCAGCCCAGGTTATGATCTCATGGTTTGTGGGTTCGAGCCCCACATCGGGCTCCGTGCTGACAGCTCGTAGCCTAGAACCTCTTCAGATTCTGTGTCTTTCTCTCTCTCTCTGCCCCTCCCCCACTCATACTCTCTCTTTCTCTCTCTCAAAAATAAATAAGCTTTTTTTTAAATAAATAAAAAGCATTAAAATATTCTGCTTATCTTAGGAAGACAGGTTTGTAGGTGGCTGTCCTGTCTTCACGTGGTCTTTCCTCTGTGCTTTTCTGTGTCCTCCTCTCCCCTTCTTGTAAGGACAATAGTCAGATGGGATTAGGGTTCTCCCTAATGACCCCATTTCTTCTAGTGACCTCTTCAAACACTGACACATTCTGAGGTAAACAGGGCGTTAGGTCTTCAGCACGTGAATTTTGGGAGACACAATTCAGCCCATAACAATGTGGATAATATACTTGGAGACAGAATGTTTTGAGTATGTGCTTTGTATACACAGCAGTATATATTATCTATTGAGAATTATATCTGATAACCAAAGCCCTGTTTTTAAATGTTTATTTGTGGACACAAAAAATTTTTTGCTTAAGTGGCCATTATCTATTAGGAATTCTCATAATTACAGTGTGAGACCAAAATAGATATTTACAAAAGCGTACTTAAGTCTAACTTTTTTTAAAGGTACGGGAATATTTTAATGTAATTTTCTTTAAGGTTATTTCAGGTGTCCTGGGGAGCAATGAGAGTCTTCTCAAAAGAAGCAATAACCAATGTTTCTTGGTGAAGCATTAGGGGAGAGAAAGCTACTGTATTAAGAAATATTAAGAGGGGTGCCTGGGTGGCTCAGTCGGTTAAGCGCCCGACTTCAGCCAGGTCACGATCTCGCGGTCCGTGAGTTCGAGCCCCGCGTCAGGCTCTGGGTTGATGGCTCGGAGCCTGGAGCCTGTTTCCGATTCTGTGTCTCCCTCTCTCTCTGCCCCTCCCCAGTTCATGCTCTGTCTCTCTCTGTCCCAAAAATAAATAAACGTTAAAAAAAAAAAAAGAAATATTAAGATAATCATTTTTGGAGATGTGATCCAAAGGGCATAGACAGACCGGCCAACCTGAATCTGGTTGTAATTTTACCATTTGTTAATTGTGTGACTTTCACCCCCAACAAATTTTAGCTCCCTTCTCTTTGACTAGTGTGGTAATATGCTCCAGAGACAGAGTATTTGGGGGCGCCTGGGTGGCTCAGTCGGTAAGCGTCTGACTTCGGTTCAGGTCATGACTTCGTGGTTCATGGGTCTGAGCCCCACGTCGGGCTCTGTGCTGACAGCTGAGAGCCTGGAGCCTGCTTCAGATTCTGTGTCTCCCTCTCTCTCTGCCCCTCCCCCATCACACTCTGTCTGTCTGTCCATCTGTCTCTCTCTCAAATATAAATAAAAATTTAAAAACAGTTTTTTAAAAATTCATCAATTTTGCTTTTTGTCTAGAGAATCAAGGCACAGAGTAAGTGATCAATAAACATTGGATAGATGTATGGATGGATGGGAAAGTAAAATAATGCAAGAACATATGAAGATTTTTTTGAGTCTTACTTGATCTAAACTCTAGCCAAATACCGATGTCACCCATGAAACTAGCAGAAAATCTCTCTCTTCCTCCTGCTACTCTCCCTTATCCCCTCGAGAGAGGCACTGTATAGTATGTCCTATTAAAAGCTAGATTTTGGGGGCGCCTGGGTGGCGCAGTCGGTTAAGCGTCCGACTTCAACCAGGTCACGATCTCGCGGTCCGTGAGTTCGAGCCCCGCGTCAGGCTCTGGGCTGATGGCTCAGAGCCTGGAGCCTGTTTCCAATTCTGTGTCTCCCTCTCTCTCTGCCCCTCCCCCGTTCATGCTCTGTCTCTCTCTGTCCCAAAAATAAATAAACGTTGAAAAAAAAAAAAAGCTAGATTTTGGGGGCACCCAACTGGCTGTCAGAAGAGCATACAACTCTTGACCTCAGGGTCATGAGTTCAAGCCCCACGCTGGGTGCAGAGATTATATACATACATAAGTGCACACATACCTAAATAAGGTTATATTTCGGTTTTAAAACCACGCTGCCTTTTGCTCAATTGGCCACATAGGTAAAGCTGATTTGGGTTGACCTTGCTACCAGATCTGGTATAATGCTCACTCCCTCTCAAAACCTGCTTTCCCAGCTAGTAAAAGACCCAATCCCTCCCACAGTAAGCATCCAAGGTCATCTGCTACTTGGTCATTCCTAAGGCATTTCCTGGGCAGAGCTGTTCCTGTCCCCCTATGACCATCTTAATCTCCCCCATTCATACTTTAGTCTCTAGGTTTCCGGTTAAGAAAAGCAGTTTTCTGGGGGGTTCTGGGTGGCTCAGTCAGTTGGGCATCCGACTTTGGGCTCAGGTCATGATCTCGCAGTTCGTTTGAGCCCCGCGTCGAGCTTGTTGTTATCAGTGCAGAGCCTGCTTTGGATCCTCTGTCCCCCCCCAACTCTCTCTGCCCCTCTCCCACTCTCTTTCTCTCTCAAAAAAATAAATAAATAAAAATAAACATTAAAAAAAAAGAAAAGCAATTTTCTAACATCTCCCAAAAATCCTACATCTGGGTTTCAAGACACCTCGTAGCTATGTTGCATAGTTTTCCCTTCCCTCCCCTCTTAAAGTTCCCTAAGAACGTCTAATACCGGCCCCCCAATTTCTTCATCTAGTTGATAAGGCAGTTCTCACCATCTAGGCTGGCATCCGGCATAACCTCCTGCAGGTAGCTGGCCCCCAGTGTTGTCACACCCTGTGTAGTCCTTTTGCACACTAGGACTTTCACACTAAGTAGGGATGATTCATACTCAGATTATTCATAGGATATGGCAGAAATGATGGTGTGTGGCTTGTAACTCTCTCTTCCAAAGCCAGCTACCATGTCATGAGGACACCAAGCAGACATATGGAGAAGAGCACATGACAAAGAACAGAGGTGTTCTGCCAAGAGCCATGTGAGTGGAAGTCAAGCCTTCTGAAGATTGCAGCCTCAGCCAAAACCTCGACTACAGTCTCATAAGCAAAAACCACCCAGCTAAGGTGCTTCCTAATTCTTGCCCATAAACTCAGAGATAATAAATATTTTAAGCTATGTTCTAGGATAATTTGTTAGATGACCATAGATGACTAATAAACCTCCTAAGCTTGCCCCAAACCTTCATAGTGGATTCCATTTGGCCTTGAAACTTACTTGCATCATCCTGACATTTCCTCAAGTCTAGAAGCAAACTCTTGACTGTTCCTGTTTCAAAGCTCTGTTTCTTCTTAGCCCATTTGTTAGAAATCCACGGATGGATAAGCGGTTCTTGCTGAGGGTCAGGAAGCTCAAGGTTATGTCTTCCTCTCATTGTCCCAAATTCACATGTAAATTTCCAACATAAGTGACGCCATGAAAATGGTCTTCTGGAACTTATTCCCGAATTCCTATTTAAAAAATAGGAATTTATAAAATACCGAATCATCTTTACTGTAGTATCTAGTCAATATTTTATATATAGAAGAAAAACAAATGTAATTTTCACAAAGGAAGTCGATCCAGATGAAAGGATCTATAGGCATATCCTGTATTATATTCAGACACGACACAACCCTGTTAATCAAATGTGCTCATGAGGGGTTTAAAATTACCCTGATCCTTTGCTTATATCTTATTCTGATCTGGAATAAACTTTTTCAATAGCTAGCTGGACTCAAAGGTGCTGTGTCTGGTCCCAGAACCCAGAACTGGACTTACACTGACAAGAGACTAGGACACTGCTGTCATTAACTGAGATGACGGGCCAGCAAGCATCATCTCTGATAAGATCATTTCGCTAAAGCTCATTCTCAATTCTTTCCTATACCAAGATGCCAGAGGGCATGCCTCCAGCATCACTCGGTAATGGTAGCTCACCTTGGCAAAGGCTTTTCACAATGATGGATTAGGGGGGGTAAGTGATAAAGATACCCTTCTCCCCATTCTCCCCACCCCACCCCCTCCATGGTAGTCTGAAATATACTCTTCGGGAGTATATAGCTCACGGGTGGCAGATATTCTCGCTAACCTCTGAGAGTCTACACTGAAGTGATGCTAAATACCATAGGTCCCTAGAGGCAGAAAGACGTCATCTCCGTTCGGGGGAAGCTGTTGCTCATACAGACTGTGTTTTGAGACTTTCTGGCTCTGTCCTTGTAAAGAGCTCTGTACTTCGCAGCCAGGTGACTGACGCACAGCTTTATTATAAGGACAAGCAGAGCAATTCCACACACCCTTTAAATTAGGTGTATCAGGGGCGTCTGGGTGGCTCAGTCAGTTAAGGGGCCGACTTCGGCTCAGGTCATGATCTCACGGTCTGTGAGTTCGAGCCCCGCGCCGGGCTCTGTGCTGACAGCTCGGACCCTGGAGCCTGCTTCGGATTCCGTGTCTCCCTCGCTCTCTGCCCCTCCCCCACCGGCTCTCTCTCTCTCTCTCTCTCTCTGCCAAAAAAATGAATAAACGTTAAAAAACATAAAATTAAAAAAAACTTTAAAGTAGGTATATCAAAAAAAGCACTCTTCGACGGTTTTGAAGATCTGAAATGTTTTGGTCTTCTAAAACCCTCCTGGGACAGGCACTGCTTTTGTTTCAGTGTCACGAAAAGACTAACTCTTAACTCCAGCTCCTTCCAGCGCTGTTACAGCCTCTGATAGCACGTCCTCAGCACAGGCCTCCTAATAGGCCACAGCCCGTCCGTGTCAGGACGCCCGCACAAGTACCAGCCGCTTCCAAGTAATCCCTAGATAAGAAAATAAAAGTGAACTCATTTATTCAAAGGTTAAAACACCGGAATGTGTGCCTGGATGCAATATGAAGCCCTCCCTATCTTTCATGATATTCCCTCATGATGGATTTCAGATAGCACCTGAGTAAGAACAATGTACAGTTGAACTGAAAAAAAAATAAAGTGTGTGTGTGTGTGTGTGTGTGTGTGTGTAATAGTAACTAGTTTCCACTAGTCTGGAATCTGAAATATATACAATATAAAAATAAATACAGGCAGGGGCGCCTGGGTGGCGCAGTCGGTTGAGCGTCTGACTTCAGCCAGGTCACGATCTCGTGGTCCGTGAGTTCGAGCCCCACGTCAGGCTCTGGGCTGATGGCTCAGAGCCTGGAGCCTGTTTCCGATTCTGTGTCTCCCTCTCTCTCTGCCCCTCCCCCGTTCATGCTCTGTCTCTCTCTGTCCCAAAAATAAATAAACGTTGAAAAAAAAATTTTTTTTAATAAATAAATAAATAAATACAGGCAGATCTGTAGATTCATTTAATACATGCTTACTGATTGCCCACCATATGGTCCCCACTGTACTAAGTGCTGGGGGTTCAACAGTGAACAAAACACACATGGTCCTTCTGCTCATGAAACGTACTGACAGTAAACAGACAGAAAATATGAAACCACAAATTGGGTGAAGCCTTAGGAAAGAAAAATGGTGACTGGAAGCCGATAGGCAATATCAAACCACAAATTGTGTTCAATGTTTGAAAGAAAAATAAATGGTGACAGTTCCTGGCTTTCTTATTTACAACCGCTCTCCCAATACCTGGAGCCATGGCTGGCACACGGGAGGAACTTAACACGTAGAGAAGGATTTGATGAATTTATATATTCTTCCTGAGAAATGATAACAGAGAGACAAATTATGGGAAGTCAGGGGAAAGTATGGTATAAACACTAAGGAGAAAAGTAAGCAGGAATTACCCACATGAAGTAATTCCAGGAAGAAAAAGTTCAATGGGCTTTAAGAAAGTCTACATTGTTGGCGGGGGGGGGGGGGGGAAGGGGGGGGCGCCTGGGTGGTTCAGTTGGTTAAGCGCCCAACTCTTGATCTAGACGCGGGTCACGATCCCAGGTTTGTGGGATCCAGCCCCCTGGAGGACTCTGTGCTGAGCGTGGAGCTTGCTTAAGATTCTCTCTCCCTCTCTCTGCCTTTCTCCCTGGCTCGTTCTCTCTCTCAACACAAAGACGTCATACTTACAAAGCAATCATTACAAGAGATGCAAAGAGGCATCGATAAAAATGCACTAATGCTGGAAGACTTCATTTTTTTTAACGTTTATTTATTTTTGAGAGAGAGAGAGAGAGAGAGAGAGAGCCAACAAGGAAGGGGCAGAGAGAGAGGGAGACAGAAAATCCGAAGCAGGCTCCAGGCTCTGAGCTGCCAGCATGCAGGGCTCGAGCTCACAAACCGTGAGATCGTGACCTGAGCCGAAGTTGGTTGCTTAACCGACTGAGCCACCCAGGCGCCCCAATAATGGGAGACTTTAATAGGCCACTCAGAACACAAGTCTAGTGAATCAAAGATAAATGAAGATATAGAAGAGCTAAATAACATAATCAATAAGATATAACTTATGGCTATATATTAAAGTTTTCACCATGACAGTGGAAGATACAACTCCGTCTCAAGGTATAAGGATTATTCACAAACTGAATCATGTATCAGGTCGCAAAGAAAATAGCAAGCTCCATAAAGTAGAAATATTATATGCTAAGTGAAATAAGTCAGACAGAGAAAGACAAGTACTGTAATGATATCACTTACATGTGGATTCTAAAAAAAAAAAAAAAATTAAACCTGTAAAAGAGAGAAAGTTAAAAAAAAAAAAGGTAAAAAAGAGAGAGAGAGAAGAGAGGGAGGGAGGTGTCTGGGTGGCTCAGTGGGCTAAGCGTTGGACTCTTGATTTCAGTTCAGGTCATGATCTCAGGGTTGCGAGATTGAGCCCGAACTGGAGCCTACTTAAGATTTTCTCTTTCCCTTTCCCTCTCCCTCTTCCTCTGCCCCTGACCTGCTCACACCCATGCATTCTCTCTCTCTCTCTCTCTAAAAAAAAAGAGAGAGAAAGTAAAGTGGTCATTACCAGGAGACGCAGGGTGGGGTATGCAACGGCACAACCTTGTGCTAGATAATAAATAAATCACAGAGATCTAACGTAGAGCATAATGCATATAGACAATAATTTTAGAGCATAATGAATATAGACAATAATATTATAATTATGTAACGTGACAAAATCGCTACATCAGCAATCACACTACCATTATAAATGTATTAAAGTAACACGTTGGGGGCGCCTGGGTGGCGCAGTCGGTTAAGCGTCCGACTTCAGCCAGGTCACGATCTCACGGTCTGTGAACTCGAGCCCCGCGTCGGGCTCTGGGCTGGTGGCTCAGAGCCTGGAGCCTGTTTCCGATTCTGTGTCTCCCTCTCTCTCTGCCCCTCCCCCATTCATGCTCTGTCTCTCTCTGTCCCAAAAAAAATAAATAAACGTTGAAAAAAAAATAAAAATAAAAAAAAATAGTAAAAGAGGATTGATGTGGCCTATTTGAGTGTAAATGTTATTATTTTTTTCCTTTTGATTGCTGAACTAAAAAAAAAAATGAAACAGAAGAAATGTTACATATAACAGCTCTGTTCACAAAGGAATAAAACTAAAGATTATTACTGACAAAAAAAAAGAAATAGACACTAAAATTACAAAATGACAACAAAAAAGAAATAGACACTAAAATTACAAAATTTCTAAAACATAACAATAATAAGAGCATAATGTATCGGAATATGTGATACACATTTAAAGCCGTGATCATAGAAAAATTCATACTCTTAAACACTTTGATCAACAACTATAAAGGAATTAAATTCCCAGATCAAAAAGCTAGAAAAAGAACAAAACAAAGCAAACTAAAGGAAAGTACAAGGAAAGAAAACTTAAAGATAAAAAAAAAAAATTGGCAGCATGTGGGGCACCTGGGTGGCTCAGCTGATTGAGTGATCGGCTCTGGGTTTGGGCTCAGGTCACGATCTCACGGTTCATGAGTTCCAGTCCCGCTTTGGGCTCCGCACTGACAGCACAGAGCCTGCTTGGGATTTTGTCTCCCTCTCTCTGCCCCTCTCTGGCTCTCTCTCTCTCTCTCTCTCTCAAAATAAATAAATAAACCTTAAAAGGAAAGAGTGAGTTCGGTAGAAAAACAGTAAATCTGACTAGTAAAACAAATTCCTGGTTTTCAAAAATAATTAAGAAAATAGGGGCGCCTGGGTGGCTCAGTCAGTTAAGCGTCCGACTTCGGCTCAGGTCACGATCTCGTGGTCGCAAGTTCGAGCCCCGCGTCGGGCTCTGGGCTGATGGCTCAGAGCCTGGAGCTTGCTTCCGACTCTGTGTCTCCCTCTCTCTCTATCCCTCCCCCGTTCATGCTGTGTCTCTCTCTGTCTCAAAAATAAATAAACGTTAAAAAAATAAAAAAAAAAAAAAGAAAAAAGAAAATAGACAAGCCACTAGCTAAATTAATCAAGAAAAAAAGAAGAAAACACAAACATATGAAATAAGAAACGGCAAGGGGAAAATAAGTATCGAAACAAGAGGAATATAATAAATCATACAAGCCTCTTTTGCAGAACTCGTATACAAATTAATTTGAAAACTTAGGTGAAATGGATAATTTTCAGGGAAATACAGTTAACCAAAATTAACCTCTTCAGATTTAGGAAGCTCAAACAGACCGATATCTATCAAATACATGGAGAAAATTATCAAGGAAATATACCCCTGAATACACCAGGTCTATATGGTTTCAGAGGGAAATCTTCTTCCAAAAAAGTTAATCTCTTAATTGTTCTAGATCTTTGAAAAAGGAAGAAATTTTCCTAACATTTTATGAAGAAAATATAACACTGGTACCTGAACTTGGTTTGTCTGCACTTTTTAATTTTTTATTACTTTTTTCTTTTTTAAATAGTTGTTACCTGAACTTGCTGAAAACAGTGCAGAAAAAGAAACATTGCGAACCCATGTCATAATGAAAATTGAGATAAATTTTCAAAATGAAATATTGGTAAATAGCACCATGTTAAGAAAATAATACACCATAACCGAGTTGGAATTATTCCAGGAATCCACGATGGATTCAATGTTAAGAAATCCATTATATAACAAACCCTATGAATCAATTTAAGAAGAAAAATCATATGATCGCCTCCATAGATGCTACAAAACTTTTTATAAAACTCAATATCCCTTCCTGTAAAACACAAATGAAAACAGAAATTATTTGATACCTTCTTAATCATAGATAAATAGATACATATAATTACATATCTTTGCCCTAAAGTCCGGAAGCCAGCATCTTGCTAATGGGACAACACCAGAGCACCAGAGGCATTTCTGCTGGGAAGAGGAACAAAGAAAGAATGCCCATTACCACCACCACTTGCAACATTACACGGTGAGTGTGAAGCAATGCCATTAGGCAAGAGAAAGCAAAGACAGACGGCACAGATAAGACACGAAAAGAAGCAAAACTGCTTCCATTTGCAGAGGCTATGATCGTGCACCTGTCAAACTCTAGATTATCAATGATAAAACTAACTCAAAACAATTCAGACAGAACACTAACCCACAAAAATTGTTAGCTTTCATACCCACAAACAATGAGCAGTCAGCTGATGAAACCATAGCAAAAACTCCCTTTACAATAGCAACAAAGTAAATAACATACCTAAGAATGTGCAAAACCAATATGAGGAAAACGTTTTAAACTTGCAAAAAACCCCACAAAAGTAGACTCAAATAGGTTTTGTGTAAATCGTTTGGTGTTTTTTATTACGTTTTCATTTTTAAAAAGTTTTTGAACGTCTATTTATTGATTTTGAGAGGGGAGGGGCAGAGAGAGAGGGAGAGAGAGAATCCCAAGCAGGCTGCGTGCTGTCAGAGCAGAGCCCGATGAGGGGCTCAGTCTCCCGAACCGAGAGATCATGACCTGAGCCCAAATCAAGAGTCAGAGGCTTAACCAACTGAGCCACCCGGGTGCCCCTGAAATTACTTGTTCTTCAGTAAGACACCTGAGCATCACGAAGATGCAGTTCTCCCCGAGCTACTTTATTAATAAAAAAGAAAAGATTTTGTCTGTAACTAATTTTTTGGTAAAGCAATACCAATAAAAAAAAAACTGACCAGCTTTTAATTTTTTTGTGTGAGTTAAGCAAGTTTATGCTAAACTCCATATAGAAAAATAAACATGCAAAAAATAGACAGGAACACATTTTTTAAATCTACATGGGAAATTAGTTCCATCAAATATTAAAATATACTCTAAAGCCTCTGAAATTAAAGCAAGGTTTCCCTGGCACAAACAGTAGAACAGAATGGAAAGCCATGAACTGGACCCTTATGTATATGGGACTGTAGGATATTAGAAATGTCGCTGAAACAAAAATGGGCTTTTTAATAAATGGTGCTAAGACAGTTAGATAGTCATTTGGAAAAAAGATAAAATTAGATCCATATTTTACAACATACACAGGATTAAATTCCAAATGAATCAGGGATGTAAGAAACTATACAAATACAAGAAAAAACATGAGTGAATTCCTCTTTAACTGGGTGCAAAAGGAAAGTACTAACCCAAATAATTTTTGAACACAATATTTGGAACATATGCCTTCAGGGTAATCTAAAAAGACTTTTTAGGGGCACCTGGATGGCTCGGTTGGTTAAGTGGCCAAAAGCTCAGGTTATGATCTCACAGCTCATGAGTTCAAGCCCCGGGTGAGGCTCTGTACTGACGCCTAGAACCTGCTTGAGATTCTGTCTCCCTCTCTCTGCCCCTCCCCCACTCACACTCTGTCTCTGTCTCGCTCTCAAAAATAAATATTAAAAAATAAATAAAAAGATAAAAAGACTTTCTGGGGGGGCACCAGACTGGCTCAGTCAGTTGAGCGTCTGACTTCAACTCAGGTCATGATCTCACTTGTTCTTGAGTTCGAGCCCCACATCAGGCTGGCTGCTGTCCTTCTGTCAGCGCAGAGCAAGCTTCCCATCCTCTGTCCCCCTCTCTCTGCCCATCACCCGCTTGTGCTCTCCCACAAATAAATAAATATTTAAAAATAAATAAATAGAGACGGAGAGATAGAGATAATATTTGTGATGTACCTCACAGCTAAAAGAATAATCTTTCTTTTCATAATTTTTTTAAGTTTATTTACTTATTTTGAGAGAGACAGAGACAGCACAAGCCGGGGAGGGACAGAGAGAGAGAGAGAGAGAGAGAGAGAGAAACCCTAGCAAGTTCCCTGCTGTTAGCTTAGAGCCTGATACAGGGCTCAAACTCCCGAAACATGAGATCATGACCTGAACTGAAATCGAGTCAGACGCTCAACCGAGTGAGCCACCCAGATGCCCAGTGAAATGGGTAATCTTTCTCTCGGTATTTATTTGTTTTTGGGAGAGAGAGAGACAGAGTGCAAGCAGGGGAGGGGCAGAGAGAGGGGGAGACACAGAATCTGAAGCAGGTTCCAGGCTCCAAGCTGTCAGTACGGAACCCGACACAGGGCTCGAACCCATGAAGCGCAGGATCGTGACCTAGGCCGAAGTCTAAGGCTTAACTGACTGAGCCACCCAGGTGCCCAGAGGCTAATCTTTCTTAACTGTAAACCATTTTTTTTAAAAATGAAGAAGAAACAAAAGATGAAAAACCTGAAAAAAACAAAAACAGGCAAACAACATGAGTTTGACAATTCACACAAAGATATAAACATGGTTCTTAAATACACACGAAAAATGTTCAACCGCACCCATCATAAGATAAATGCAAAGCAAAAACTATACTGAGATCCACATTAAAGACACAGCATGTAACTATTAAGCAAACACTAATCAAAAGAAACGTAGAATGGCTAAATCAATATCAGACAAAGTAGACATCAGAACAAAAAAATTATCAGGGATAAAAAGGAGTGGTACATAACAATAAAAGTGTGAACTCACCACAAAAATGTATTAAGGCACTTAATAAAAACATTTCGGAATGCTAACATAAAAAGAAGAAAAAACTGGAACGCCTGGGTGGCTCAGTCCGTTGAGCGTCCGACTTCCACTCAGGTCATGATCTCACAGTCCCTAAGTTTGAGCCCCGCGTCGGGCTCTGTGCTGACAGCTCAGAGTCGGAAGCCTGCTTGGGATTCTGTGTCTCCTTCTCTCTCTGCCCCTCCCCCGCTCATGCTCTGTCTCTCTCTCTCTGTCAAAAATAAATAAACATTAAAAAAAGATGTTTTTTTAAATAATAAAAAGAGAAGAAAAAACTAATAGAACTGAAAGGAAAACACAGATAAATCCACTTGGATATTTTAATACTCTTCTCTCGGTAATTGATAAAATGAGTAGACAGAAAACCGGAAAAACTGAATGCTACCATCAACCAATTGGATCTAATTGACATTTATAGAGCATTCCCGGACAACAGCAGAATATATCCTTTGTAAGTACACATAAACTATTCACCAAGATAGACCATATTCCAGGTCCTAAAGCAACCTGTATCAAATTTAAAAGAATTGAAATCATACAAAGTATGTTTGTTCTCTGACCATAGTAAATGAAATTAGAAATCAGTAATAGAAACCTAGAAAATCCCCAGTTATTAGAAAAAGTACACAGCTCACTTCTTAATAGCCCATGAGTCCAAGTCTCATGAAAAATTAGAAAATATTTTGAACTCAATGAAAAGGAAAACACAACGTTATCAACAGCCATAGGATACAGACTGAGCAACACTGAGAGAAATTTATAGCGTTTGTTTTTTGGGTTTTTTTTTTTTTTTTTTTTTTTTTTTGGAGAAACTTGGAGCATCAAAAAAACCCTGTGCTAGAAAACTAACAGAGCTAAGCCTCCACCTTAAGAAACTAGAAAAAGAGCCTGGTTACAACTCAGAAATCTTGTTCTACTTTTCTTCTCCTGGGAGTCTTCATATGACAGGGGCAATGACATTCTTTTCTGGCATAGTTAGGTTTAGGTTTTGGCTTTTCAAAACTAAACCGTTTATGACCGAGGGCCCATACGTGAGCGGTAAAGCTATATGGAAAAAGAAGGGAATTATTAATAAAGTAATTAGGATATACTTACCCCTTGTTGGGTGGGGTAGGGTGGGGTGGGGACAAAGGGAGGCCCTTGACAAGAGCTCAGTAAGGAACGGACTTTGGCTCAGGTCATGATCTCACAGTTGGTGAGTTCGAGCCCCGCATTGGGCTCTGTGGTGACAGCTCAGAGCCTGAGACCTGTTTTGGATTTTGTGTGTGTGTGTGTGTGTGTGTGTGTGTGTGTGTGTGTGTGTCTGCCTCTCCTCCACTCCTGCTCTGTCCCCCTCTCTCCAAGAATAAATAAACATTAAAAAAAATTTTTTTGACTGAATCCTGAGATACTTGGCATCTTCACCTGAATCCTGAGCTCGTTTTTTTCTTTTTAATCTACAGGCTTTGGTGTGCATATGATACATTTTCTTCTTTAAAATTCGAAAAAATGGTGTATATTAAACATTGAATCTCTCTGTGCCAATCTTTATTCATCTCAGGGATAACTTTTCTTTTCTTTTTTTTTTTTTTTCAAGGTTTATTTATTTTTGGGACAGAGAGAGACAGAGCATGAATGGGGGAGGGGCAGAGAGAGAGGGAGACACAGAATCGGAAACAGGATCCAGGCTCCGAGCCATCAGCCCAGAGCCTGACGCGGGGCTCGAACTCACGGACTGCGAGATCGTGACCTGGCTGAAGTCGGACGCTTAACCGACTGCGCCACCCAAGCGCCCCACTTTTCTTTTTTTTTAATATTTTTTAAAAAAAACTTATTCATTTTTGAGAGACAGAGAGAGAGAGAGTACGCGTGAGTAGGGGAGAGACAGGGAGAGAGGGAGACACAGCATCCAAAGCAAGCTCCAGGCTCCGAGCTGTCAGCACAGAGCTTGATGCGGGGCTCAAACCCATGAACTGTGAGATCATGACCTGAGCTGAAGTCGGGCACCCAACCGACTGAGCCACCCAGGTGCCCCTCAGGGACAACTTTTCATGTGACCCCGCAAAACCAACCCCTAAGAACTTACTTCTAAGATAACCTTTCTAGTCAGACTTTTTTTTGTCCTATTAACTTAAACAGAATAAAGAAGAAATTATTCTTCCAAAAATAAGTGGTCTAACCATCTGGATTTGAGGCCCCCAAGTAGGTTGCCTCTTCTGCCCAAACATGGGAGTTCAGAAGCCCAGAAGGAAACAATAAATGCAGAAAACAGATCCTTCTCTTTGTGATGGGTTATACCCAGACTTCAATCTGTAGCAAGTTTTTGTTGGGTAAGAGTTGCTCTTTACCTGTCCTCGAAGGGACTTAACTGAGTCCCTGGCCCTCAGAGACCTCAATCTAGCCTCAGGCTTGCTCAGCCATGGCCTGGGAGGGAGGACCAGGCTGTACTGACAGGGGGTGACGTGTCACCCAGACTGCAAAATGAGTGGCTCAGAGAGAGTGATGCTGGGCTGGAGTTCCAACTTCTCAAAAGGCCAAGGCTGAAGTAGAGGAAATGTCTCTATCTGTTTGCCTATGAGAGCTGTTAGGAGCACGACCTAGTCTAGCAACTTCACCCGGGACTTTTGAAGATGGTCAAAAATCTTTTGACATTCCTCAGCCTAGGAGGTAGTCTCCAAGTCCCTTCCCCTTGAAACTCGGCATATTCGTGAGTGCTTGACTAAAGAATACAGTGGAAGGGTCCCCATAATAGATTCCAAACCCACGTTTTAAGACACCGGCTGCTTCTACTTTCTGTCTTGGAACATTGGCTCAGGAGGAAGCCAGAAGCTATATAAAAAGCATAACTACCCTAGATCCCCAGGAAGCCCAAACTAGCCATATGGAGGGGTTGTCTGAAGGGGACACTGCCTGGACGACCGTAGTGTTCCAGTGATCCCAACCCAAGACACATGGGAGAAGCCGCAAATGACCCCCACCCCAAGCCCAGCAGCTGAGAGACTCTGGTAAGAAGTGCCATATTCACACCCATTAGGATGGCTTACTGGAAGAAAGGAAGGAAGGCAGGAAGGAAGGAAGGAAGGAAGGCAGGCAGGAAGGAAGGAAGGAAGGAAGGAAAGAAGGAAGGAAAAAAGGAAGGAAAGAAGGAAGGAGAAAGAAAGAAACAGGATGCCTGGGTGGCTTCAGTTGGTTAAGTGTCCAACTTCGGCTCAGGTCGTGATCTCATGGTTTGTGGGTTCGAGCCCTGTGTCGGGCTCTGTGCTGGCAGCTCAGAGCCTGGAGACTGCTTCGGATTCTGTGTCTCCTTCTCTCTCTGCCCCTCCCCCACTCCTGCTCTCGAAAATAAATAACTAAACATATTTTAAAAAACTTAAAAAGAGACAGAGAAAGGAAGAAAAACAAGTTTTTTTTTTATTAAATTTTTTTTTCAACGTTTATTTATTTTTGGGACAGAGAGAGACAGAGCATGAACGGGGGAGGGGCAGAGAGAGAGGGAGACACAGAATCGGAAACAGGCTCCAGGCTCTGAGCCATCAGCCCAGAGCCCGACGTGGGGCTCGAACTCACGGACCGCGAGATCGTGACCTGGCTGAAGTCGGACGCTTAACCGACTGCGCCACCCAGGCGCCCCGAAAAACAAGTTTTTAAAACTGAAAATAACAAGGACTGGCAAGGACGTGGAGAAATTAGAAGCACAGTGCAGGCACTGAGGAAAACAGTATGGTGAATTCTCAAAAAAATGAAACATGGAGTTATCATGGGAAGCGGTAATTCCACTCCTAGGTATTACCCAAAAGAATTGAAATCAGGGACTCCAGGAGATATTTGTACACCGATATGCCCAGCAGAATGATCTACATGCCTATCGACAGACGAATGGATACACAACATGTGATATAGTCATACGATGGAATATTATTCAGCCTTAAAAAGGAAGGGATTCTGACACGGGCTACAACATGGATGAACCTTGAAGACATTAGGCTAAGAGAAAGAATCCAGTCGCCAAAGGACAAATACTGTGTGATTCCACCAGTATGAGGTACCTAGAACAGGCAAATTCATAGGCGCGGAAAGTGGGTCCCAACAGCTCAGAGTGGGGAGCTGTTTCTTTCTTTCTTTCTTTCTTTCTTTCTTTCTTTCCTTCCTTCCTTCCTTCCTTCCTTCTTCCTTCTTCTTCCTTTCTTTCTTTCTTTCTTTCTTTCTTTCTTTCTTTCTTTCTTTCTTCTTTCTTTCTTTCTTCCTTCCTTCCTTCTTCCTTCTTCCTTCTTCTTCTTCTTTCTTTCTTTCTTTCTTTCTTTCTTTCTTTCTTCTTTCTTTCTTTCTTTCTTTCTTCTTTCTTTCTTTCTTCTTTCTTTCTTTCTTCTTTCTTTCTTCTTCTTTCTTCCTTCTTTCTTCCTTCTTTCTTTCTTCTTTCTTTCTTCCTTCTTTCTTCTTTCTTCCTTCTTTCTTCCTTCTTCTTTCTTCCTTCTTTCTTTCTTCTTTCTTTCTTTCTTTCTTTCTTTCTTCCTTCTTTCTTCCTTCTTTCTTTCTTTCTTTCTTTCTTCCTTCCTTCTTCCTTCCTTCTTCTTCCTTCTTTCTTCCTTCCTTCTTTCTTCCTTCTTTCTTTCTTCCTTCTTTCTTCTTTCTTTCTTTCTTCCTTCTTTCTTCCTTCTTTCTTCCTTCCTTCTTTCTTTCTTTCTTTCTTCCTTCTTTCTTCCTTCCTTCTTCCTTCCTTCTTCCTTCCTTCTTCTTCCTTCCTTCTTCCTTCCTTCTTTCTTTCTTTCTTTCTTTCTTTCTTCTTTCTTTCTTCTTTCTTTCTTTCTTCTTTCTTCTTTCTTTCTTCTTTCTTTCTTCTTTCTTTCTTTCTTTCTTCTTTCTTCTTTCTTTCTTTCTTCTTCTTTCTTCCTTTCTTTCTTCTTCCTTCTTCTTTCTTTCTTTCTTTCTTTCTTTCTTTCTTCTTTCTTTCTTTCTTTCTTCTTTCTTTCTTTCTTCTTTCTTCTTTCTTTCTTCTTTCTTCTTTCTTTCTTTCTTTCTTTCTTTCTTCTTTCTTTCTTTCTTTCTTTCTTTCTTTCTTCTTCTTTCTTTCTTTCTTTCTTCTTTTTTCTTTCTTTCTTTCTTCTTTCTTTCTTCTTTCTTTCTTTCTTTCTTTCTTTCTTTCTTCTTTCTCCTTTCTTTCTTCTTTCCTTCTTCTTTCTTTCTTTCTTTCTTTCTTTTTCTTTCTTTCTTTCTTCTTTCTTTCTTTCTTCTTTCTTCTTTCTTTCTTCTTTCTTTCTTTCTTTCTTTCTTTCTTCTTTCTTTCTTTCTTTCTTCTTTCTCCTTTCTTTCTTCTTTCTTCTTCTTTCTTTCTTTCTTTCTTTCTTTCTTTCTTTCTTTCTTTCTTTCTTCTTTCTTTCTTTCTTTCTTTCTTTCTCTCTTTCTTTCTTTTTCACACAATTTATTGACAGGCTGGTTTCCCTACAACCCCCAGTGGGGTGCTGCTTCTTAATGGAGACAGAGTTTCAGTTTGGGAAGACGAGAAGCTCTGGTGACAGATGGCGGTGATGGTTGCATGACAATGGGAATGTACTTAATGCCACAGAACCGTGCATTCAAGAATGACTAAAATGGTGACTTTCATGCCATGCACATCTTGCCGCAGTCAAAAAAAGGAACCAGCCATAGAACGGTGAGAGATCATGACCGAGCATTGTTTTAATCTAAGTTTTGTAAGAAGGCGCAGAATTGTTGCTGTTTCGGAGATCAAGCAGTCTAGACTGCCCACCCGTGTCATTCCTAAGGATGCCCATTAGCCACCCTCAAATAATACTGTGGTTCAAAACACTCTGATTACTACTTAGTCCCAACTACTCTTAGAAGTCATCTGCTCGGAGGCGCCTGGGTGGCTCAGTCGGTTAAGCATCTGACTTCGGCTCAGGTAGTGATCTCGCAGTGAGTTCGGGTCCTGCGTCGGGCTCTGTGCTGATGGCTCGGAGCCTGGAGCCTGCTTCGGATTCTGTGTCTCCCTCTCTCTCTGCTCCTCCCCCGCTCACACTCTGTCTCTCTCTGTCATCTCAAAGATGAATAAATGTTTTAAAAAGTTAGTAAAAAAAAAAAAGAAGTCATCTGCTCAACAGGCCTCGTGGAGGCTTCCTACCGTCACTGGCCCTCAGTTTCCCTGGGATTCTGTGCTCCTCCCTGGGTCTTGCCTTCCTCTCTGAAATGGCAGCATTTCCCACCAATCCTGGCCCCAGGGGACAGCAACTACTGAGCTCTTCGAGGACATTGCTGCCTCCCTCACTGACCCATTCCCCAACATCTTAGTGAAGGAGGGCCCTCTGGACCCCAGGGGGGTTGTAGCAAGGAGGGTGCAGGTCAACATAGCAAACCCATTCCGGCATTCCTATCTCCCTGTCCATTAGGGCCCTGCCTCTCACTAGGCCAGGAAAGCAGTCGGCATCTTAGCCTTGTTGACAGTTGATCAAGCAAGCAAGCAGCTGCTGACCCTCCCCCTGATAATCCAAACCACACCTCCCACCCACACCCTGTGCCGGCTCCAGAGGCCAGGCTGGCAGGCAGGCCAAACCTTCAGCTGGGTCTCTATGCCTATCTCTCTGTAGAAGAGGAAACAAAAGGTTACACAAGCTAGAATTTCTATATCTAGAAAACCCTGAAGACTCCACCCCAAAACTGCTTGAACTAATAAATGAGTTCAGTAAAGTCACAGGGTACAAAATCAGTGCGCAGAAATCGGTTGCATGTCGATACGCTAATAATGAAACAGCCGAAAGAGAAATTAGGAAAACAATCCCATTGGCAACAATCCCATTGGCACCAAAAGTAATAAGGTGCCTAGAAATAAAGTTAACCAAAGAGGTGAAATACTTGTACTTAAAAAACTATAAAATGATGATGAAAAAATTGAAGATGACACACATTCTATTGGAATGCCTTCGTAGGCTGGAAGTACAAATATTGTTAAAATCTCCACACTCCCGTGGGTGCCTGGGTGGCCTACGTGGTTAAGCATCTGACTCTTGGTTTCAGCTCAGGTCATAATCTCACGGTTCATGAGTTTGAGCTCCACATCGGGCTCTGCGCTGACAGAGTGGAGTCTGCTTGGGATTCTCTCTCTCTCCTTCTCTCTCTCTCTCTCTCTCTCTCTCCCTCTCAAAATAAATAAACTTTAAAAAAAAAAAGTCTATATGACCCAAAGCAATAGACAGATTTAAAGCGATCCCTGTCAAAACACCAACAGCATTTTTCACAGAACTAGAACAAACAATCCCAAAATCTCTAAGGAGCCACAAAAGATCTCTCGGGCGCCTGGGTGGCTCAGTTTGTTACACATCTCACTTGATTTTTCAGCTCAGGCTCTGTGTCCAGCTCTGTGCTGACAGCAAGGAGCCTGCTTGGGATTCTCTCCCTCTTTCTTTGCCCCTCCCCTGCTTACACGGAGCACGCACATAAATAAATAAATAAATAAATAAATATTTAAATATTTAAATATTTAAATAGAGATATCAGGTTTTCTTAAATCAGGGCACATCCACGAATGTTGTAAAAACTGATTTCAGAATCACTGAGAAAAACCACACAGAGAAGCAACATCTATACCACAAGACATCGGAGGCTAACCAAGAAACCAGTCTCTAATCGCTGTGCCCAAATAGATCTTCATTAGGTACTGGGGAGGGGAGGGCATGAGGGGCAGGTGAAAAGACAAGGTTTTCTGTGATATTTTGGCCTGGGGTAAAAGCTGGCAGCAGATAGCAATAACGTGTGGATCAATGTAAAATAAAAGGTTTCATAAAGTCCTTGAGTAGTTCAAAATTTTTGACCTTTAATAATGACCGTTGCTGGAGGATTTTTTAAGAGAATTTGCATATTTGCTGAAATATGCATTGTATTTTCTTCTCCACGTGTCTGTAGGCTTCAATTCTATTAAACTGCTAATCTCAGGTCTCCAGTCCTCACGTGCCATCAGGATCTGAACTAAGAACGTGTTGGGCACCATCATGTGGGTCAGTTGCCAGCCCCCTTTCTAAAAGTGCTTGCGCAAGACAATTACACATGGCTTCCACCTTATTACAGCCTAAATTTTTTATGGGCTAAAGCAACCACAGCACGTTTGAAGGTCTCATGAAATCAAAAGGAAGTTTGTGATTGCATGTAATTTGCATTTACTGCGCGCTCACAATCTAATCACTCCCAAATACAATACACTTTAGATAATACGATTAAATACTTCCGCCATGGTTTTTTCAACCTTTGTATTGACTTTCCTAACATTTGGAATGGTTGCCTTGGTGAGGAGGCCTAGCAGGAACTAGATTTATAGCTGTACTACCTGGGTCAAACTTAACCAGCCACTCTCCACAGATGCTGAAAACTAAAAATGAAAACGTATAGCCTAGGAAACTTACGTCCACACAAAACCCTGCACGTGGATGCTTGAGGCAGCTTGTTCGTAATTGCCAAGACTTGGAGCAGCCAAAATGTCCTTTGGTAGGTGAATGGATAAATAAACTGTGGTATATCTAGACAATGGAACATTAAAAAGCAATGAGCTACCAAACCGTGAAAAGACATGGAAGAAACTTCAATGCATATTATCAAGTAAAAGAAGCCAATCTGAAAAGGCGACATACTGTGTGATTCCAGCTACATCGCAGCCTGGAAAAGCCAAAACCATGGAGACGGTGAGAAGAAAATCAGTAATTGCCAGTGGTCGGTAGGAGAGTTTTTTAAAGTATGAAACTATAATGGTAGATACATGCCATTACACATTTATCATAGAATATACAACACCAAGAATACATGTAGTGTAAACTATGGACTTTGGGTGATAATGACATGTCCATGCAGAGTCATCAGTTGTGACAAACGTCCCACTCTGGTGGGACTGTGCCTGTGTGGCTGCGGGGGGTATATGGGAAGTCTACTTTCTGCTAAGTTTTGTTGGGAATTTAAAACTGCTCTAAAAAATAAAATCTTTTGGGGGTGCCTGGGTGGCTCAGTCGGTTAAGCATCCGACCTTGTCAGCTCAGGTCATGATCTCACGGTTGGTGAGTTCAAGCCCGCGTCGGGCTCTGTGCTGACAGCTCGGAGCCTGGCGCCTGCTTCGGATTCTGTGTCTCCTTCTTTCTCTCTGCCTCTCCCCTGCTCATGCTCTGTCTCCCTCTCTGTCTCTCAAAAATAAATAAGCATTGAAAAACAAACAAACAAATAAATAAATAAATAAAATCTTTAAAATATTGTAGCTTAGGGGCGCCTGGGTGGCTCAGTCGGTTGAGTGGCCGACTTCGGCTCAGGTTACGATCTCGCGGTCCGTGAGTTTGGGCCCCGAGTCAGGCTCTGTGCTGACAGCTCAGAGCCTGGAGCCTGTTTCGGATTCTGTGTCTCCCTCTCTCTCTGACCCTCCCCCGTTCATGCTCTGTCTCTCTCTGTCCCAAAAATAAATAAACGTTTAAAAAAAAATTAAAAATTGTAGCTTAAATCATCACAATAAGTCTAGTTTTCTTCACAACCAAAATTTTATAAGTGATTTAAGTCACTTTGTCCCTTTGTGTCTCAGTCCCACGGCGTCAGTGAGGAGAAATGACACAAGCAGGTTTCCCCTCCCTTATGCTACCCTGTTTCCTACCTTGTTCCATGAGCAAACAATGGCTCACTTAAATAATAGAAAATTAGTTATATGCGCTCTGTCTTACTAGCCAACTCAGTATCATTTCTTAAATTCTCCTTTGTTTTTTGATTCTGATTATCAAGGCTTGAAAAGTTAGAAACTTGGGAGTTGGAGAGCAAATTCTGCTTTCAGATACCTTCTTCAATGCAGCCGTGGTTGCAATGACATAGGCTAGCCACTAGGAGGCACTATACTCATAAATCAAGGACGCCAGACTTTTCCATAGCTCCAATCTGCTAAAGAAGGATGGGCGGGGCGGGGGGAGGGGGGGTGCTGGGGCCTCAGTGGGCCAATGGTGGCTGAGCGTCTGATTCTTTGAGTTTGGCTCAGGTTGTGATCTCACAGGTCATGATCTCATAGGTTGTGAGATCGAGACCTACATGGGGCCCTGCTTGGAGCCCCGTGGGGAGCCCACGCCGGATGGCCGGAAGCCTGCTTGGAATTCTGTCTCTCCCTCTCTCTGTGTGTCTCTCCTGCTTGCTCGTGTGAGCGTGTTCGCTTGCGCTCTCTCTCTCTCTCTCTCTCTCTCTCAAAAATAAATAAATAAATAAATAAATAAATAAAAATAAATAAATAATTTTTTTAATAGGACATTTACCATTTACAGATTCTACGAATAATAGTAATTAAGGGCTATAATAGAGTAACTCTTGAAAAGAAAGGAAAGGGTAGTGGAAAAGCCCTCAGGTGCCAAACACTGCGAATCAGGGTTTCACAAAAAGGACAACAAAGTGTTTTTGAGTTAAAATGTAAGTCGTGAAGATTAAATTTGATTCAAAGTAATTTGTTTAATCTGTATATGCTTCTAACTGGAAGATATGTCTTCACGCAGCCATTTTGTGAGTCTCTAAATACTCTAGCTATCTTCTAAAATTCTCACATTCCTAAGTAAACTCTCAGAACAATATCCTATCATGCCTCAACTCAAAATTTCCAAGGGATTTCCGTTTAAAATTTTTTTAAGTTTTTGTTTTTAATTAATTTATTTATTTTTGAGAAAGAGAGAGAAAGAGACTGCGGACCGCGGCTCAAGTTTCGATGCTACAGGTTCTATTGCCTTCTCAGCTCGCACGCATTAATTCATCAAGCTGGCATTTAGAGAGACTCATGTGACAAGGAACTGAGGACACCCTCAGGCCGACTGCCAGTGAGTAACCGAGGTCCTCAGTCCTACCGCTCACCAGGAGCTAAATCCTGCCAGCACCCACTCAGTAAACTTGAGAGAGGATTCTTCCCAGTCGTAGATGAGACTCAGCCCTGGCTGACATACTGATCGCAGCCTTGAAAGGGACCCTGAAGCAGAAGACCCAGATTTTGTGAAATAAGGGGAAGTGTGAAATAACACATACATGTTGTTCTGAACCACTAAGCTTGGGGTCATTTGTTATGCCGTAATTGGGAACTAATACACTCCTAGGTTTTGGTTTTTTTACATACATTCTTAGATTTACAACAACATTATCTTGCTTTCTCACACACCTGTCTCTTTCCTCCCCTCTTTCTCAACTTAATTACAGGTAACTTGAGCCTACGGGTTTTGTTATAAGAGCCCTAACCTTAGTCTTTGTTCTTGAGTCACTGTTTTCTAATGAAGGGATCTCTGGGCTCTATACTCTTAGCTAGAGTCTAATCTGAAACATCTTAATACATTTGGAAGTTTAACAACAGTGTGATGGCTATACCCTTGATCAGACCCTTGCCAAAAGGCAGATTTTAGTATCTTCTTGCTCTAAGGTCTGCTCTTTTTTTGGGAGGGGTTTGGGGGGGGGTGAGGGGTGAGGGGAAAGGACACAGGGAGAATGAGATTAAAGTAATTGTTTCTTTTAAGCCTACAAGAGCCTGAATTCAGATACTCTCTATTCCCTTTTCTTTTCACTTGCAGCTAAGTTTTCTGTTATAAGCTATTTCAGACTGAAATCAACATGTACTGTTAATGTTCTGTACCTCAACCTCTTCCTCTGGAATAACCAGTTCTTCAGGTACATAATCTCCTTCTCAAGGTAATACCTGACAATGTTGCCAACTATTGCATCACTAAATACACGGGTAACTATTTTTCTAGGCTCTAATGGCAGTGTTCTCATTGCCCACTATCTGACCACTAAGATAAAGACACATAATTTAGATTTTTGTTACAACAGCACCAAACTTTTGGTTCCAAGTTCTTTTGAGACAACCTAGGTAGGCTTTGCTGTGATGACAAACAATCCCAGATTCTCATTGACTTGATACAAGAAAAATGTATCTCTTAGCCCTGTTATATGTCCCACTTGGGGTTCAGCTGAGTCAATCAAGGACCCAAGGGGACAGTCTCCATCTGAACACATACTTCCACAAACATTGCATCAGGGCAAAGGGAACATGATGAATTGAGCACTGGGTCTTAAAGCATCCACACAAACAACAATGAGCGAAAAGAAGCCAAGCTCCAAAAAGTGTACGTTGGATTAGTCCATCTATATACAAAACAGAAAAACCAATCTTTGGTGTCAAAAGTCTAGAAAATAATTATTTTTATTAAAGTGGCATATGGGGTGGGGGGAGTCTGGGTGGCTCAGTTGGTTGGGCATCCGACTTCAGCTCAGGTCATGATCTCACGGTCCATGAGTTCGAGTCCCGCATCGGGCTCTGCGCTGAGAGCTCAGAGCCTGGAGCCTGCTTCCGATTCTGTGTCTCCCTCTCTCTGGCCCTCCCCCGCTCACACTCTGTCTCACTCTCTCTCTCAAAAATAAGTAAACATTAAAAAATTTTTTTTCAAGTGGCATATGGGGATGTGATACACAGAATAATGGTCCCCAAGATGATGTGAACATCTTACTCCCTGAGACCTGTGAATATGTTACCTGATGTGGCAAAAAAGGATTGTACAGATGAAATTAAAGCCATGGGCTTTAAAAGAGGGAGATTAATCCTCGATTATCTGAGTGAGCAAAAGAAATATCCTGGGCCTTTAAGAGTGGAAGAGGAAAGTAAATATTAGCCAAAGATGTGATAACAGAAAAGGTATAAACAATCTGAAGGCTAAAAGGGAGTACATCAAAATAAAAAGCGTCTGCACAACAATGGAAACAATCAACAAAGCTAAAAGACAACTTACTGAGAGATGATATCGGCAAATGATATATCTGATAAAGGGTGAGTATCCAAAATCTATAAGGAACTTATCAAACTCCACACCTGAAAAACAAAAAAATCCAGTGAAGAAATGGGCAGAAGACATGAATAGACACTTTTGCAAAGATGACATCCGGACGGCCAACAGACACATGAAAAATGCTCAACATCACTCATCAGCAGAGAAATGCAAAGCAAAACCACAAGGAGATGTCACCTTACACTGTCAGAATGGCTAAAATCAAAAACACAAGAGAGGCACCTGGGCGGCCCAGGCGGTTAAGCGTCAGACTTGATTTTGGCCCAGGTCATGATTTCATGGTTCATGGGATAGAGCCCTGCACTGGGCTCTGTGCTGACAGCATGGAGCCTGCTTGGGATTCTCTCTGTCTCCCTTTCTCTCTCTCTCCCTCCCCTACTCACACTTTCTCTCTTTCTCCCTCAAAATAAATAAATAACCTTTAAACACACACATACACACACACACACACACACACACACAAGAAACAGATGCTGGTGAGGATGTGGAGAAAAAGGAAACCTTGCACTGTTGGTGGGAATGCAGACTGATGCAGCCACTGTGGAAAGCAGTGTGGAGGTTCCTCAAAAAGTTAAAAATAGAACTACCCTGCAAAGGCAGCTGGCTGGCTCAGTGGGGGAGGTAAGACTCTTGATCTCAGGGTTCTGAGCAGAGGCCCCACGTTGGGTTTACTTGAAAGAAAAAACTAAAAAACATTAAAAAAAAAAAAAAAAAGAACCATCCTATAATCCAGTAATCACACTACGGGATATTTAGCAAAAAAAATACAAAAACACTAATACAAAGGGACGCTTGTACCCCTATGTTTACAATAGCATTATTTGCAATAGTCAAATTACGGAAGCAGTCCAAGTATCCGTCAATAAATGAGTGGATTAAGATGTGGTATAAATACGGGGCGCCTGGGTGGCTCAGTCGGTTGAGCGTCCGACTTCGGCTCAGGTCACGATCTCACAATTTGTGAGTTCGAGTCCCGCGTCGAGCTCTGCTGACAGCTCAGAGCCTGGAGCCTGCTTCGGATTCTGTGTCTCCTTCTCTCTCTGCCCCTCCCCGATTTGTGCTCTGACTCTATGAAAAAAAAAAAAAAAGATGTGGTATAAATATATATATATATATATGTGTGTGTGTGTGTGTGTGTGTGTGTGTTCACACACACACACACACACACATGTATATATACAATGGAATATTAAAAAATAATTTGAAGCATAAAAGCGACCCAACCCATGGTTGTAAGTTCTGGAGATGGAAAAAAAGGGAGCCAGGAGTCAAGGAATGTAGGGGCCTATAGAAGCTGGAAATGGCCCTCAGCTGGCAACCAGCAAGGTTGCGCCCCGAACCCTATCACCATGAAGAAATGAATTTTGTCAACAACTTGAATAAGCAGGAAACCAGTCCTCTCCCAGATCCTAAGGAAAGGAATGCAGCCCTATTAACACTTTGAGTTTAGCCCAGGGGCGAGACCCCTGTCAGACTTCTCACCTACAGACCTGCAAGAAAATAGGTTGGGGCTGTATGAAGGTGCTAAGATTGTGCTGCTCTACCACAGTGGCCAGAGAATTGGACCCAGCAAGCGAAGACAGGAAGGATGTAGAAGGGGGCCTGAGAGGGGCGGCTGAGATGCTCTGAGCGCCCATTTCTTGCTCCAGTTACCTGAATATGTTCCCTTTGTGGAAATTCACTAGCTGGACACTTATAATCTGGGAGGTTTTCTGCACACAATAAAAAGTCTACCCTAAAACAAGCCAATGTAAGCATCTGTTCATTGAGATCAATGCCCTAGGTATGGGGGAGTCACTTCTCTTGGGGCTTCTTAGAAGCACCCAGAACTCCTCCCAGAATTTCTCACTTGACAGGCAGTAGGTAGCCTCCTGCTCCTTTGAAGTTCACCCCTAGGGGGGCATGGATACCCTCAAACTTGTGGGCCGTGTGTTGGCTAAGGAGGTTCCTTAGTAATCTGACGTGGGCCAAGGTGAGACAGTGTGGCCATCTGCTCATAAACATGCAAAAAATAACCTGAACAGAGTATTTGCCAAGTGAGTTAGCAACACATGAAAAAGGATAATATACCACGTCCAAATTAGGTGTGATCCAGAAACGCCCCCATAGCTTCATATTTGAAATCAATCCATATAACTTATGCCGTCAACAGAATAAAGAATAAAAATCAAATGACCATCTAAATAGGTTCCTGAAAAAATGCTTGATAAAATTCAACATGAATTCCTGACTTAAGAAAAAAAAGGGGGGCGCTTGGGTGGCTCCGTCAGTTAAGCGACCGACCTCGGCCCAGGTCACGATCTCACGGTTGGTGAGTTCGAGCCCCGCGTCAGGCTCTGTGCTGACAGCTCGGAGCCTGGAGCTTGCTTCAGATTCTGTGCCTCCCCCCCCCGCCCCTCCCCAGCTTATGCTCATACTCTGTCTCTGTCAAAAATAAATAAACTTAAAAAAAAGAAAAACAAAAAAGAAACTTAGCAAACTACACATAGAAAGAAAAGTCCCTATTTTGACGAAAACAAACAAATCAAAACTTTAAATCAAACAATGTACCTCATGCTAAAGTGTTGCTGTCTGAAACTGGGAATGATGGGAGGTCCTAACTGATTCAATATGTCCAGGAACTGAATTAACATGAATGTTAAGTAATAATAATAGAGAGACAGAGAGATACACAGAGAAAGAGACAAATACAGAGACGAAGAAAGAGAATCCAAAAGAATCTACATATAATCTTTTGCAAAGTCACTGAATTTAAAGCCGTTGTGCAAAAATCAAGCCTGTGTTTTGTTTATAACAGCAATGAGTGCGTAAATAAAATTATACGCACACAAAAAGGCTACAGCCTTTGAAAGAATACACTTCAAATATGTAAAAATAGGGGCACCTGGGTGGCTCCCTCTGTCAAGCCTCCACCTCTTGATTTCAGCTCAGGTCACGACTTGAGGGTTGGGAGATGGAGTGCGGCATTGGGCTCCAGGCTGGGCGTAGGGAGCCTGCTATGATTCCTCTCTCTCTCCCTTTCCTTCTGCCCCTCCCTAGCTTGTGCTCCAGCACACGCTCTCTCACTCTCAAAAAAAAAAAAAAAACACAAAAAACAAAACAAAACAAAACAAAAAAACCCACTAAAAACAAACCTAATAAAAACGTACGAAACCTCTACACAAAAAAAAGTAGAAAACATTACTGAAAGGAATTTAAAAAACTTAATAAATGGGAAGGAGAGGTAATGGATCGTAGCCAAGATGTGAAAAAGTCGGGGCATCTGGGGGGCTCAGTTGGTCAAGCATCCAACTTCGGCTCACGTCACCATCTCGCACTTCGCAAGTTCCAGCCCCACATCAGGCTCTGCTGTCAGCTCACAGCCCGCTTTGGATCCTCTGTCCCCATCTCTCTGTCTTGCACTCTCTCTCTCTTTCTCAAAAACAAATAAACCTTAAAAATATGCATGTTTGAAAAAGTCAGCGTGATAGAGACCACCACCAAATTTCTGTATAGGATCCACAGCAACCTCAAGTAAAATCCTCGTAGGGTTGTGTGAGTGTGTGTGTGTGTGTGTGTGTGTGTGTGTAAGTTTCAAAGCCAGTTCTAAGATTTATGGGAATATAAAAGACAAAGATAGATAAGAAAATATAGGAGAAGGAGATAGTTGGAAGACTAACACTATCGGGATAGAGATTTGTTATACAGATGTTAACAACTATGACACTGTGGTACCAGCACAAGGATGGACAAATAAGGACTAGGGATTCCAGAAACAGACCGATGTTCTCTTTGGACATTTGATCTCTGATGGGAGGTACTATGAAAAGTTGAGAAAGGACAATCTTTCCATTAAAGGGTTGTCGTTGAGTTATATATTAATGAGTGGGGGGGGGAGATGGAACTTGATTCCTACTCAAATAATATGCAAAAACATCATTCTTGGTGAATTACACATCTAATGTAAAAAGTGAAACAGGGGCGCCTGGGTGACTCAGTGGGCTAAGCGTTTGAATTCTGCTCAGATCATGATCTCACAGTTTGTAAGTTTGAGCCCCACCTTGGGCTCTGTGCTGACAGCTTAGATCCTTGAGCCTGCTTTGGATTCTATCTCCCTCTCTCTCTCTGTCCCTCTCCTGCTTGTGCTGTCTCTCTCCCTGTCCAAAATAAACATTTGGAAAAAGAAACAGTAAAACAGTAAAAGTTTTTAGAATATAACAGGAGAATATCTTCATGACTTTGAGCAGGAAATAATTTCTTAAAGGATACAAAAGTACTAACAACTAAGGAAAACATTTAAAACTGGGAATAAATGAAAATTAGGAATATCTGAACATCAAAAGACAGCATTAATTAAAAAATGAGGGAGAATATTTTGAATTACCTATTTGACAAAGGAAGACCCAAAGGAAAATGATAAATGGGAAAACAGGCAAGATACACCACTTCATAACAGATATTCGAATGGCCAAGAGATGTATGACAAGGTACTGAATCTCGATTGTTATCAAAGAAATGCAAGTCAAAACCACTAATTCCACTATCCAAAATGACAAAGCCAGTGTTCACGAGGCTGTGGAAAAACTGAAACGCTCATACACTATAAATCAGTAGAGTTTTGACAAATGATTTGGAAGAATCTACAAAAGTAGAACATGAAGATTCCCTGAGACCCGGGAATACAACCTTAGATGTGGCCCACAGAAATGCAGGTGCATGGACACCAAGAAATCTGAGGCCTCAGTACTGGAAATGCCCTAAGGCTGGAAACCTCTTGAGGTCCATCAACAGATAATTCCATTACCGATGGGATGGATGAATTAATTGAGGGTGTGTTCCAACAGCAGGGCAAGCGACTAATTTATACCTGCAAAACCATGAATTAATCTTATCAATATAATGTTGAGCTAAAAGAAAGCAATGGAAAAAGAGTACATGCTGTGAGTTTCCATGCATACGAAGCTCGAAAACAGACAAAACTCATCCACGGCTTGAGAAGGCAGGTCTGTGCTTTCCTGTGGGAAAATAAGGAGGGAAAGGGATCCAGAGAGGGGCTCCTGGTGTACCAAGAATGTTCTATTTCTTGAGCTGGGTGGTGAGTGTAGGGTGGGGTTTTGTGCCAACCTGTCATTCACTGAAAATGTTTGCATTTTTGACCTGCATATTTCAATCACGACTTTTTTTTTGTTTTTTTGTTTTTTATCAAGTAAATGCGACATTGAGAGCGGAGACTGCCCTGGCTGTTTGGGTACCTTTGGGCCACGACACAAAAAGCAGAGAATAAGCCGTGTTGATTGATGCTGATTACCAGGTAGAAACTAGGCTACTGCAACCCATGGAGAGTAGAGAACTATGGCCGAAAGCCAGGCCATTCACTGAGTGTCTCTTAGTACTCCGTACCCCATAGGACCGGTCAGGGGGAAACTATAGCAGCCCAGTAACCGATCAGACCACTAAAACAGGCTTGGAAAAGTACTGGAATAGTCCAGGTCATACCACCAGGTAAAAATTCTGACCTCCCCTGACCTCCTGAGGCAAAGATGACTCATGAAGACAGTGAATAGTGCACTAAGGTGGATTAAATTCACTTTCTTCCCACTGCTGCGTTGTAAATCCGGGGAACGTGCATCATCTTCCTTCAGGGAACAGATCTGTCCCCATACTCTTATCGGTAGGTTTTGACTTAGCAAGAGAGGTCACTGTGACCCAAGCTCGATCCTGACTTAAAATTGTAGTGATCAATTTAAGTTTATAGAGTTTAAATTATATAACATTAAGTACAGGGTTAAATTTGTGCTAATAAAAGTTTTTCTTGAATATGAAAAATCATATTGAAATGAAGGCCTCAGTAAATTTAAATAAATGAATGAATGAATGAATGAATGAATGGATAAATAAAAGAAAAGAACGCCCCAGATTTCCTGCTCTGTTTTCTAAAACATTTAGCGTATGTGGGGAGCCTGGGTGGCTAAGTTGCTTGAGCATCCAGCTCTGCCTCAGGTCATGATCTTACGGTTCTTGGGTTCCAGCCCCGTGTCAGGCAGGCTCTGTGCTGACAGCTCAGAGCCTGGAGCCTGCTTCAGATTCCGTGTCTCCTTCGCTCTCTGCCCCTCCCCCACTCGCGCTCGCACACTGTCTCTCAAAAAAGTAAATGTAAAAAATAAAAATAAAAAAAAAAACCACATTTGGTGTATGTGAGTGCAGTCATTTTCAACCATTTAAGGACTTTTTTAAATGTATGCATAGGCACACGTGAGTGTTTACTTATATATGACCGCACCCACATGATAGTTGTCTTGCCTTTGGTATACATTCCTTGAAAAGAATTTACACGGACAGAATTCAGTTTTATTATCAAATAAATTTGTATTTAATCACAAAATGTAAATTCTTTGGAAAAATGGAAACAAATAGATGTCAAGTCTTAGGGAGACGACCCCTTGGTTTCCTAGGGTCCCCTGGCAGTAATCACCATGTGAAAGTTGAAAATGTGAAGTTTAAAGTGCCTTCTTCTGTCTATCCTTCTCCCTCGGTTGACATATTTTTAAATTCACATTTTCACATCGAACAATAAGAATAATATGTACACGTCTTTGTTTCCTAAAAAAAAGATGGTAAGTCATCTACGCTGAGGATGGAGAAGAGGATCTCAACCAGGCGAGCCATCATAGAATGTTCCAGAAAAACGTGGAACTGGCCTGTAAGTGGCAATTCTTACTGCCTTGTGAGCCAGTTGTTACATCGGCTTTTTTTTTTTCTAATATTGGACCCATCGTAGAGGAGAGACTGTAGGAGATGAGAGCTCATGCTCTCTCGTTCATGATTTTTCCAAGCAATGACGTTTTTGACAGGCATACTGAAGGTGTTAATATTTAGTAAAAGATCTCTCCTTCCTTGTAATCAGCCTTGTCCCCACCCTTTTCCAATCTACTGGGCTAAGGCTGCATGACAGCTGTGCAAAAATCCTGTCAAGAGACAGATCTGCTTTGACCAGCAGTTTCTGTTCCCACGGGGAAGTTCTCCCCAACTTTGTCAGAAGGGCCGATTTACACTTTGCTGAATTCTCGCAGGAAGGTTTTTGTTCTGCTTAGTTGTTAGCACTCTGGACAGCTGCCCAGAGGTGGAGGGACCACCCCTTAGTCCAGTTCTATTGAAGATGGGGGTGGGTGTGGGGGTGGGAGGGGGGGAGGAAATGGTGGGAATGATGGATGGCTGGGCCAATTTTTGACAAAGATGTTTACTCGGGTTTTTTTTTTTTTTTTTAAACCAGTCAAATAAAATTTTGTTTGGCAGTTATTTCCAAAGTTACAGAGAAATGGATCAGATGTCCCAATTAGTCGCACTGATCGCAGAAAATGGTCATAACCATTCACAGGAATTGTAGTTTCTCCTAAATTGACAGAATACTTGGAATGGACACATCACGTCTAAACAGTTGAATCCGTAGGTGTAAAGGATTACCAGCCAGAGGCAGACTGAAGTGTCTAGTATTCTCCTGAAACAGGACCCTGGCTGCACTGTCGCTCTCCGGTCCCCGGTCCCCTCCTTCACCCTCATGCTGCTCCGAGGTGCTGGGAAAGGCCTAACAGCACAGGCGAGTTCAGACCCCGTGGTGTCACAGGTGCAGGCCCCCAGACCGAGTGGTTACCGAAGCAAGAACCCAGAGGAACAGAATCTTTCACTGACAAATATTTAAGTGATAGAGAGAGTTTTAAGAAATGAGAAGAACGTACCAGTTCTGAACGGAAGCGCTGGCGGCCCCTCCTCCGGGGAGCCCCTCGTGCCTAATGGGCTTTGCCCACAGCCTCGAGGGGCTCCCGTGGCCAACAGCGGTCACGACCAAAAACGCCTGTGCAAACTGGCCGTAGTCCCCGCAGACTGCGGCAGCGAGGCCCCGTCCTGGCAGACGGGGCAGAGAACCCCAAGACAGAAATCAGGCTGATCTGCTCGGGACGATTCCCTTTTCCATCCTGAGCCGGAAGTACAGACCGAAACGCCCCATTTTAGACGCTAAAGACGTGCGCGCTTTTTCACCTTCCTCCCGGAGGAACAGCGTCACCGCAGCGCAGCCTGTGGAGGGAAGACGGGGAAGGAGCCGCGTCCGTGGCGGCACCCGGGCGAACCAGGCTGGGGGCCCAGGGAGCAGGTCCTCCAGGGAGCCCTCAGGAGCGGGAGATCTTGTCCGGAGGCATGAACCCCGTGTCCCCGAGGGCCCTGAGCGCCTCTTGGCCACCAGGCCGAACCACCAGGTGGCTGACGCTGCTGTGGTTGAGAGAGAGGTGGAGCCAGACTTCCGGAGGGAACGGCAGCGGCCGGCACACCATGTAGCGGATGACGTTGGCATGGCAGCTGCAGATCACGTAACTGTCCTCCTGCTGCTTGGCGTCTGCCCGGTGGATGTAGTTCCGGAAGGCGGCCTCGATCCGGGCCCCGGCTTCGTACTACTGCACGGCCTCGGGCTTCCAGTGGGACACGGGTGGGTCGGGCTCGATGGGGGCGCCTTCCCTCCGCAGGTCTGTGCTGACCCAGGAGACGCCTGGCAGGTGTTCGCTGACGACAGCAGTGGTTTCGATAGCCCGGGTCATGGACGAATGGACAATTTTATTAAAGTTCAAGCCCAAGCTGGCAAGTCGGAGCCCCGTCGGTTCAGCCTGTTCACGACCCAGGGGCGTCAGCGTGCGGTCCTTTTCCTGGGAAGCATCCACGTGGTTCTGGGAGTGCCTGGTGAGGAAGATGTGTCGCGTGGCCTTGGCTTTGTCGTGGTCCAGCCTGGAGGCCAGTTCTTCTTCTCCAGATTCCGGGTGCCTCTTCCACAGGTTCGCCAAGGACAGCGGTTCTCGCCTGTCCCCGTCGGAGTCCCAGACGCCCGGCCCAGAGCCCACGGACCCCGCTCACGCCGGCACCTGGACCACGCGCGGCTCCGCGTCCCTGCCCGCGCGGGGCTTTCCCACCGCCACGGCCGAGGAGAGCAGCGCGGCCGTGCCTCCGGCCAGGCCGCGGGCCGCCAGCTGCAGCACCTGTAGGAATGCCAGGCCCGCGCCTTTCCCACACCGGCTCCGGGCAGGCGCTCCTATTCAGGTTTTAATTTCAACATCGCTATCTGGGGCGCCCTGGGTGGCTCAGTCGGTTGAGCGTCCGACTTCGGCTCAAGCCATGATCTCGCGCTCGTGAGTTCGAGCCCCACGTCGGGCTCTGTGATGACAGCTCACAGCCTGGAGCCTGCCTCAGGTTCTGTGTCTCCCTCTCTCTCTGCTCCTCCCCCACTCACATTCTGCCTCTCTGTCTCACAAATAAATAAAAACATTAAAAAAAATAAACATCACTCTTCAGAGAGGCCTTCCCTGACCCCCCCCCCCCCAGCTAAATCAGCCCCACTCACTCTCTACCACGTTACCTTATCTTATCCTTGTCATTGCCCTTATCAATACCTGCCATTGACTTATTTATCTTCTCAGTCGGCCCAGCAAGATCCTTGTCTACCTCCATTGCCAAGACCAGTGCCAGGCCCCAGAAGGGGCTCATCTTTGACCCACCGACCGCTCTGTGCTAGTGGATGGTTTTCAAAAGCCGGTAGTTACATGAATTTCATGTTCACATTCTGGTGGTGTTTAAGTACACATCTCAGTACCCTTATGGTTTTCCGTTTTAAGGACACAAAAGCATGAATCACATTCTTTTTCTTTTTTTTTAATCTTAGAGAGAGCGCATGCATGAGTGAAGCAGGCAGAGAGAGAAAGAGACGGAATCTTAAGCAGACTCCACAGTCAGCATGGGGCCCGATGTGGGGCTCAATCCCACAATCCTGGGATCGTGACCCGAGCTGAAATCAGGGGTTGGATACTCAACCGACTGAGCCACCCAGGTGCCCGAAGAGTGAATCACTTTCTTTAGGCACCACCGTGACTTGGGGAGAATTCTGGATAGAAACGCATTTCATGATTAAGACGTCAAAAGGTCTTTAACTTTTAGGAAATTACCCCGGTCCGCACTGAACCGTCATGCCATTATCACCGGCTTCAGAAAAGGCATCTGCGAGGCACACATGACAAAGTATAAGTCTAGGAACTGGAAGATCAAATCTAAGCTAAAATTGTCCTCGAACAAGGCAAGGCCTTTTAGTTGTACAATACCAGTACCTTCTCACAAGTTCCAAAGTTCGGGATCAGAGACATGGCCTCAGAAAAGCTGGTGGACAACCTCAGTCTCTCAGTACACTGCCTGGATCCTTGTGTGGCTCTCAGAAAAAAAGCTAGGAGGTGCCACCTTTCATTTTTCAAGGTCAACATTTTGTCTTTAAGAAAGCACAGAGGCTTTTATGCAACAAACACAGACCACTAAGACTTTCTGGGCTGAGATGCTGTCCCTGGCCCCGCTTTGTCGGAGTCACCCAGGGCAGCACCCCAACGGCCAGGGACAAGTGGAGGGAGGAAGCTGCTCATCCCGCTCCAGCTGTGAACCACCAGTGAGAGCCACTCAGCAGGTCTTCAAGGACCTAGGACCCCACTAGGTGGGGACAGCAAAGGTTGGGGGGCCGGGGGTGTTGCGGTTATGCTCTCAGAGACTCAAGCCCGTTGTGTTACCTGACGCGTATTTTTCCCCCAAGGGCTGGTGAAACCTAGAGGAAATACCCGTTGCCTCCCTAGTCCCGGCTGTTTATTTCCACACAGAGATGTCACTGCTCTGCCTATGCCCTCCAGGATTTCCCACCCAGAGGTCTGACACAACCAACCATCAGGGTGCAGTCTCCTTACCAATCTGCCCTGGCCACCGTCACTGCTCGCCATACCTGATGCCCAGACTGGCCCGGGTTTCCAGGGTCCCTGACTTTGTCTTGTTTGGGAATAGGACAGAAGAGCAGAAGAAGAGAAAGGTGACCCTGTGTTGGTGGCTTCCAGGCTTAAGATTAAGCTGAGACCAGGAGCAGGGAAGTCAAGGTTAGTCAGATCAGAAATGAACAAGCCAGGGGCGCATGAGCCAGCTTTCTCAAAATAAATAACTTTAAAAAATATAACTAAAAGAAACTGTATCTCTGGAATCAGGATGTATCTCTGAAATCGGGATGTGTCTCACCATAAATGATGTGTGTCTGGCATTCCATCATTTAACTCGTCTTAGTTTTAGGTGATACAATAAAGTCATGGTAAGTGAAGTGAGATTCAGCTTTCCCAGCACGCCGGAGGGTGGATTTAGAAAAGGTTACAGAGGATGGGTTTGCAGAAAGTTCCTCCAGCTTCGCACCACAGCACCTTCTCCACAGTCAGTGAGCCACGGCTATGCTCTCCCTACCGAGGGTGGGGGGGTGTAGCTTCCCAATCCTTTCAGGAGCTTTCCCCGTGTGATCTGACACCAGCCCCCGCGGGTGGACGGCGCGGTGAGACTAAAGACAGAGGCAGGCCACTCCGTGGTGGCGAGAAGCAATTTTAATAAGAGCAAAGGGAACTTAGGAGGCTTGTCTTGGGCTCAGCAAGAGAAATGGATCCTTGCACCTGTCCTCCAAATCTTAAAAGTTTACAAAGAGGCTCTGACTGTGCTCAGTCACATGTACTGTGCAGGCGTTTTCAGCATCTCAAGGCTGTCCTTGGAGCAGCCTCAGGGAACAGAAAAGGCAAACGGAACCCACATTTCCAGAACAGGAGAGGGGGCTCCTGAGTACTGGGGTCCAGCTCAAGTCACATTCCCCAACTGGTGGGGAAGCCTTCCTTGGGCGCCCTCTCTCAGCATTAGTGGTGGAGGCTGTACCTTATATCTGCTATTTCTATATTCTTCACAGTTCCCTTTCCTTCTTATTAGTCTCGGGTAAGGGGTGGGTGTGGGAAGGCCACTGTAGTTCTTTTTTTTTTTTTTAATTTTTTTAATGTTTCTTTATTTTTGAGAGAGAGAGTCAAAGCGTGAGTGGGAGAGGGGCAGAGAGAGAGGGAGACACAGAATCCAAAGCAAGCTCCGGGCTCTGAGCTGTCAACAAAGAGCCCAACGTGGGGCTCAAGCCCACAAACCAGGAGACCGTGACCTAAGCTGAAGTGGGAGACTTGACCAACTGAGCCACTCAGGCACCCTGGGTGGGGGGCACAAAAGCTTTATAATGAGAGAAGAGCGACACAGCCATGAGGCGGGAACAAGAAAGGGTATTGCTGTTGCAATAATTTGTGACATAGGTATCCAAAGACCACATCCAGAAAACTTGCTCCTGGGAATTAAAAGCAAGCCAAGAGCCAGATTCAACACAAGCACCTTTGCCTCGACTCGTAAAATCTGTGTATGTTCACAAGCATCCCTTATTCAACGTACAGACAGACAGAAGTGTGTTACACGTTTACTTGTATGCGTTGAGGGCACCGTAGGGGTGAGGACCACAGTGAGAATCAAACACTCCAGCGTCTAACTTTAGCATGGCTTCTAACCACTTCGAGGGCTTGTTAAACTCAGAGCAGGGGACTCTACCCACAGAGTTTCAGAGTTAGGAGGTCTGGGGTGTGGCCTCAAAACTGCAGCTCTAGAAAGTTCCTAGGTGACACTAACCTCCACTTTGAGAAACCCCGGCTTATCGTCATATGATGAGCTCACCAGCAGAAAGCAGGGACCAGGGTCGTGATGGCCTTTGGGGACTCAGGCCGGACAGTGTGAGTGCAGATCCCAGTTCTGGTGCAATTACCTTAGGAAATGTGTTCGATTTTCTTTATCTTAGTTTCCTCATCTGTAAAATGGGGATGATGGTACCTAAATCCTGGGATTCATAGAAGAATTAAAGGAGTTAAAACGTGCAAGGTGTTTAGACCACGCCTGGCACATAGCAAGCACTTTGGAATTGTGTTTCACTGAAAAAGTACAGGTCCCGACGTCAGACCAATGGCTTAAACTTAGTACCTTGTGAAAGTCACTTCACCATTCTGAGCTTCAGTTTTTTTACTTGTAAAACAAGGACGACAATAACACCTGTCTTACAGGGTTTTCATGAAGATTAAAAAAGCCAATACGCTGGTTATGAAATCTTGGCCATTGAGCATATCGTCAACTTTCAGCTCCTCTAAATGGGGTCTCCTTCTGGTGAAGGGTGTTGACTCTGTGGGGTAATGCTGCCCTCTGCTGGATAAGTGTGCCTTGCTAGAAATTCAGTTGACGTTCTCAATTCACCAAGCAAAAAAGTGAACAATCTTCAACAAGTTTATATTCTCTGAACACGTTTCTTTGGCTGCCATGATCAAACATGTTGAATTAAATCACCCCCAGTGAATGGTTTCCTCACTTGGCAAAATAACAGGCCGCTTGGCAACTTGCTTTGGTTGCAGCCTCATTTCCAACTTTTATTTTTATGAAGTCACAATTGGCTGTGTTGTGAGATCCTGTTTAAGTTTTCTACTCTTCAGGGCGCCTGGGTGGCTTGGTCAGTTAGCATCCGACTCTTGACTTCGACTCAGGTCACGAGCTCCCTGTTCGGGAGTTCAAGCCCCGCATAGCGCTCCGGGCTGACAGTGTGGGGCCTGCTTGGGATTCTCTCTCTCCTCTCTCTGCCCTGCCCCCTCTCAAAATAAATACATTTTAACAAATAAAAATTTTTTTTTAAAAAATCACTGGTATAATTTAAAAAATGAAATAACATTTCTGCCTTTCATGACTGTTGCTTTCCTGTGAATTGGGAATATTGGGACGACTGCCTAGTCCGGTAATGCACACGAACACTGTATTCTTTCAGGGTCGCTGTGGTAGGCACTTGAAACAGTGTAGCGTTATCACCCGGTCGCTGGGATTCGTCATGTGCCAAAACAGCCAGACGATACACACATGAGCAAGTGTCCCTCTGTGTCCGGATGAAGCTTTATTTATTAATGGTGGAATATGAATCTCTCTTAATTTTTGCACGTTATAAAATATTACTCTTTGATTTTTCTCAGTCACTTGTAAGAGTAAACACCATATGCAAAAACAGGAGCTGGCCAGTTTGCGCCTGCAATCTGTACTCTGCAGACCCCCGGTCTAGAATCCTCCGCCAGCGTCCATCCACATGCTGAGGGGACCAGACTGGTGAATTAAGCAGACATCATGCCTGCCTTCTTCAGACCCCTTAGGATGCCACTAAATTCTGCCATTCTGCTAGATACAATATTTACTCTCTTGGCCAGGGGTATACTTTTGAGCTTCCACTTGACTTTCCTTTCTATGGCGAATTTCACCATAGATCCAATATGTATTGAGGAATTTTGTATCAAGGTTTAAGGGATATCGGTCTATACTTTCTTTTCTTGTAGTGTCTTTGTCTGGCTCTGGTATTGGGATGCTGGACTCTTAGAATGAGTTAGGAAGTGTTTCCTTGTCTTCCATTTTTTTGGGACGAGTTGGAAAACCATTGGTGTCAGTTCCTGTCTAAACATTTGGTAGAATTCACCTGTGAAGCCATCAGATTCAGAGCTTTCCTTTGTCAGGAGGAAACACAAACATTCGGTCTATAACAAGATCTTCAAGTCCTAACAGTCTGATTTAAATGTATACAGCCTCACTTCAACAACATATAAAAGCCCTTTTCTTATTCAAGTCTGTCTCCCTCCCCTTTCAGGTATTAATGTCACAAAATGACATCTTTATGTATGATGTGTCCCCAAGCAGACTAAGGATAGTTTCTTACGCATTCGTCTCTTAAATCTCATAGAAAAAGTGCAGAATTACCAAATCAAAGTAACGATAATACTAGCTTTTATAAGCGCCCACATATTTAACTTTGCTTCTCCATATGGCTTCAAGCTACTACTGTCTAGTTACTAATTCCTAAAGTCTAGTGTCCTTTCATTTATTTTATGTATTTATGTATGTATGTATGTACGTATTTGTTTATTTATTTTTAGAAAGAAAGAGGGTTGGAGAGGGGACAGAGGGAGAGAGAGAGAGGGGGAGAGAGAGAGAGACAGAGACAGAGACAGACAGAATCTTAAGTAGGCTCCACACTCAGTGTGGAGCCTGGCATGGGGCTTTATCCCACAACCCTGGGATCATGACCTGAGTTGACATCAAGAGTGGGATACTCAACCGACTGAGCCACCCAAGTGTTCCTCCTTTCACTTCAATCTGGATGACTTCCTTTAGCATTTCTCGCAGGGCAGGCTTTTGTTTATCTGGGAATGTCTTCATTTCTCCCTCGTTTTTGAAGGATAGTTTGCAGGATAAAGGATTCTTGGTTGACATTCATTTTTCCTTCTGGCCTCTAAGGTTTCTGACGAGAAATCTGCTGATAATCCTATGGAGGGAAATATGATTAACATTTAATATTAAATAAAAGCTTTAATAAAGCTTTAATAATGCTTCCACTTAGCTTTATTAAGGTATTAATAACTTACCTTATTTTGTCTTATGCAACAGAACATTGCTTACAGTATCATGATGTCCGTTGAGTTATAGCATCATTTTGAGACCGATCATTCGTAATTAAAAAAAAAAAACGAATTGAATATTTTAAGGTTAGTCATGGGGGCTCTTTAAAAGCCTAACAATATTATAGATTTTCAAACTGGAAGTGAAAACAAGCTACTGAAACATCGTACAGATTTTAATTTCTAATAAGGGAAATGACAATTGCCAATAACCCACGTAGACAAAAAGCTCTTTGGAGTCCTTATTTGTGAACCCAAAAAGTAAGAATAGCAATGGAAATAATCTCCAGCTGTGACTGGTCCATTTCTTGCTAATGACTTCATAAAGAGCCTGTAAAAGTAAGACAAAACACATTCTTGCATGTCTCCTCTACTCTCAATACTCTACTACAACGCTATTTCACTTCTGACATCAGACATGGGGAAGTTTGCACACACCAAGCAATTCTGTGACACTCTCTGGGTGTCCTATAATCTAGCTCAGTTCTGACCCTATCTACCTGATGTTATCAGATCCCACATATTAAGGACCTAGTCTCACATGGGGCACCTGGATGGCTCCGTTGGTTGAGCTGCCGGCTTCAGCTCAGGTCGTGATCTCGTGCTTTGTGAGTTCAAGCCCTGCAGTGGGCTCTGTGCTGACAGCTGGAGCCTACTTTCAATTCTCTCTCTCTTTCTCTCTCTGCCACTCACCCACTTGTGCTCTCTCTCTTTCTCTCTCTCGCTCTCTCTCTTTCTGTCTTAGAAATACTAAATGAATAAACCTAAAGAAAAAAATAAAGGACTTAGTTCTATAAATTGTGCCTGCCCCTTCAGATGCCCACAGCAAGTCCAAGGTTGTTGTTTCCATGGTGCTTCTGACTGATTGGCTACAGATTGGAGGTTACCACAAACCCCCTGTCTTTTGGTTCAATTCATTTGCTAGAGCAGGTCACAGAATTCTGGAAATCACAGTTTACTTACTAGATTGCCAGTTGATTACAAAAGGATATTGTTCCTGGTCGAACTGGGGAGAACCCAGGTTCTGGGGCCTCCACCCAACTGGACCTCAAGAACCTGAAGTTTCTTGGTCTTGTCATGAGACTGAATTCAAGGACTGACGAGCGGCACAGCACATAAGTGACACAAGTGGCAAAGTTTATTACGACAAAAGGTACACTCTTGAGAGATGAGAGCGGAGAACGTAAGGGACAGAACCGGACAGAACCGCGTCCAGAGGTTTGGGTTTCTGTCTTTGATCAGCAATTGTTAACTAGAGGCAGAATATGCATTACTTGGGGCCCGTAACAGGGTTTCATGCTTCCTTCTTCCCATTTTAGTCAGAGGGCTCCTGTCACGGCATCTGCCATCTTGACCTGTCTTCTTGGGAAGTACTGCCAGCACAGGTCTCTGACCTTCCCTATAGCCAGCTGGGACCTCCTCATTGCTGACCTTCAGGTATTAGGTGTCAGTTGCCTACTCCAACAATATTACTCAGGAATAGCCGGACGGAAAAGATGCAGCGGGCAAGGTATGGGGGGGAAAGACCCAGAGCGTCCCGTGCCACTCTCCCCAAATCTCCACAAGTTCACCAGCCCTAAAGCTCTCCAAACCCCATCCTGCTGGGGTTCCGTGAAGGCTCCATTACATAGGCATGGCCGATTAAATCTTTGGCCATTGTGGGTTGAACTCAACTGCCAGCCCCTCTGCCTTCCCCCCCCCTCTAATCCTGATGCTGTTCCCATGGCAACCAGCCCCTATCCCTGGGGGCTTTTCCCCAAAGCCATCTTATCAATATATATTCTGGTGTCATTGAAAGGGACATCTTATGAATAATAAAAGACCACTTTACTGCTTTCCCCACTTAGGAAATTTCAGGAGTTTTAGGAGCTCCATGAAGGGCGTTGGATACGAGAGGGAAAAGATACGATAAAATAGGCAGAGAGGGAAAGGTTAGGACTTGAGGTCCCTGGGTGGGAAAAAAACACGTATTTTGGAACGATGCTGGGAGTGTTTGACCATAGCAAACCCCCTCGGGCACAGGATCCCTCTCCAGAGTGTAACAGATACCACCTACGCTCCCTCAGGAATTTAACACTCAAAGTACCTAACTAAAAAAAGGAAACCATAAGACTTGCGTTATAGGAAGGACAGTATGATCAGCCTGACTCCTCACACAATGGAGTTGAGCCAATCAGGAATGGGCAACCTGGCGCCTAGAGTTATCCAGCCAGTGAGGATAGAACCTGAGAAGGAACAGGGGGGAAGGGAAGGGAGGGCTGACCAGAACCTTAGAAAACAAGGAGCCTTGCCTACAGTGGCTGGTATTCACTTTCAAATGCCCCCTCTCTGTAAAGACAGCTTTCATACTACTCTAATAGACTTTTGCCTGCCCCTCATTTTGTGCCCATCTCTTCCTTCTTCCACACAGCAAGAAAACAAATCCCGGGTACTGAGGCGAAAACCCTGCAACAAGGACAGAGGAAGACCAAATTGTATATTTCTTATTATAACTCACAGTATCACACAGCCATTGTCAGGGGATGCCAAGCACCCTTGTAAGACCATGGCCGGACCCGAGTGTTTGGTCATTTTAGCTCAGAAAGCTGCTTGTTGTAACCTGAGGGAATCTGACCACAATTAGTTTTATCCTTTTTGGGTTTTTTATCTATTTTTTTTCCTCTACTCTTTCCCCCACCCCCTCACTTTTCTTTTTTCTTTATTCTGTCCCTTTATCTTTTTCTCCTTTTTTTTTCTTTTTTCAATTTTATTTTTTTATTCAGTTTTCATGTTTATTCATTTTTGAGAGAGAGAGAGAGACAGACACAGCACGAGCCGGGGAGGGGCAGAGAGAGAGGGAGCCACAGGCTCCCAAGCAGGCTCCAGACTCTGAGCTGTCAGAGCCTGACTCGGGGCTCAAACCCATGAACTGTGAATCATGACCCGAGCTGAAGTCGGACACTCAACCGACCGAGCCACCCAGGCGCCCCTCTTTCTTTTTTTTTTTTTTTTAACTTTATTTATTTATTTTGAGAGAGACACAGAGAGTGAGTGGGGCAGGGGCAGAGACAGGGAGAGACAGAATCCCAAGCAGGAACTGGAACTCGCAAACCATGAGATCATGACCTGAGCCCAAACCAAGAGTTGGAGGCTTAAGGCACTGAGCCACCCAGGTGCCCCTCTCATGTTTCTTTCTAAATAAATCTAGAGCTAATATCTTTCAGGGACATTTTGTTTTTTCCCCCACACTTGTTCACTACCCTCTCCCCGCCACACACACACACACACACACACACACACGCTCTCTCCCAAAGATAAAGCTTGTTTGAAATATGCTAAACTGATTCTCTCCCTGATAATATCTGCAGATTTGAGTTAAATAACCTAGAAAACAGGCCATCTCGTTGAATGTGATGTAACTTGGGTAAAAATTAATTAAAAAAAACCTCATATAGAGACACCCAGGTGGCTCAGTGGGCTAAGCGTCTGACTTCAGCTTAGGTCATGATCAAACAGCTTGTGGGTTTTAGCCCCGCATTGGGCTCTGCACTGACAGCGTGGAGCCTGCTTGGGATTCTCTCTCTCTCTCTCTCTCTCTCTCTCTCTCTCTCTCTGTTCCTACCCCACTTGCACTCACTCTCTCTCAAAAATAAATAAATAAAAACTTTAAGGGAAAAAAAAAACCCTCATACAATGAGGAGGAAAGCTGATAAATGCAAACAAAAAAGGGCAGCCCGATGTCTGAGGCCAGGTACTCCCCTGCATGGTTTTAGTTTCTGCAATCTTGCTTGCCTCTTGCATCGGCCAGCAGCCAGGAACCAGAAACTTCGCTAAACTAGTCCTGCCCAACCCGGAAGCACGTATATGTAAAAACTCAGTAAAACTCCAGCCCAATGTTCAGTCTTTGGAGGTGACTCCACTGAGCGAACACCAGTGCAAAATAAACAGTCCGTTCTGATTCCCTGCATGCTTGTCCCTGGACAAGCTCGTGCTGGATGCCCAGCATTTGCTGTAACAACAGAATGGAGTCAGGAGGCCAGCAGGGGAAGCTCGCCTATGGGAAGGAATGAAAAGAGAGAGAAGCAAACCATAAGAGACGTTTGTTGTTGTTGTTATGTGTATTTATTTTTTGAGAGAGAGACAGAACACAAGCAGGGGACGGGCAGAGAGAGAGAAGGGAGACACAGAATCCGAGGCAGGCTCCAGGCTCCGAGCTGTCAGCACAGAGCCCAACACAGGGCTCAAACTCATGAACAGTGAGATCATGACCTGAGCTGAAGACACCTTAACTGACTGTGCCACTCAGACGTCCCCAAGAGACTCTTAATTATAGAGAACAAACTGGGGGTTGATGGAGGGAGGTGAGTGGGGGATGGGCTAAATGCGTGGTGGTATTAAGGTGTTATGATGAGCACGAGGTATTATATGAAAATTATATGTGAAGCGATGCATCACTAAATTCTACTCCTGAAACCAATATTGCACTATATGTTCACTGATACGGGCAGCAAAGGCAGAAAGGAATGTAGATAAAATTAAATTTCCTTATAACCTGCAGCCTATTGACAAATATAATACTTTAAGCAGGCAGAGCGTTGGTGCAAAGAGGTGGTTTTATTAAAGCATGGTGACAGAACTTAGGGGCAGAAAGAGCTGCCCTGGGATTGTAAGGAGAGACTGATGATATACTTGGGAGTTGGGGGAGGTCAAGACTAGGAGACGTTTCCAGAAGGACTTTTATATGTTAAAGAAGACTTACAGAATCCAGAAGCCTAGCTATTGTGAAGCAAAAGTTGTTTTCCCCGCTGGCAAGGCATTCACGGTAAAAGGGTCTGGAGTTCCCAGAGAAATGTTTCACTCTGCCGGCCTCAAGGATTTGTCAATGGGCTGCAGGTCAGAAGGAAATTTAATTTCATCTGCATTCTTTTCTGCCTTTGCTGCCCATATCAGTTATGACAAGGTTACTTTCTTCTAGGTGATGAGAGGGGCTTATAAAGAAGATTACCTAACTAGAGCTTGATGAGGGAGCATGAGGCAGGCAGGGCAAAACACAAGCCCTCCCCCGGGTGGGACGTGTGAGAGGTGCCTCAGGCACACCTGGCTGCCTGAAGACAAAGGAAAGAAACAAAACACGACAAAACAAATGGTTAACTGATAGAGATCACAGTCCTTCGGGACAAGTGTCTCCATCAGTCTGCAAACGTCTTAGTAAATTACAGGAGAAAGGCAGCGTTATCAGTGGCCTAATTTCCAGAAACCTGTAGACTCCGTTTCCTGTAACCCCAACCACACCCCTCCAGAGTGACGTGGGGAACAAAGGCAAGAAGGAAATGGCAGGTAAAATTCAATTTCCTTATAACCTGCAGTCCATTGACAGATATCGGAGGCAGGCCGAGTAAGACTTGACTCCAGGAACTCCCCACTGTCTCAATGTTAATGCTTTGCTAGAGAGACAAACAACCTCAGCTTGACTTTTGCAAGGCCTCAGGTACCTTAGGGGTCCTCTTTAGCATATCAAAGTCCCTCCGGAGGCCTCCTTTTTAACTTTTTGTCCCCAACTCCATAGTATAAATCCAACCATTCTTCGCAAACCCCAGTTCAGCTCTTTCTGCCCACTGGCTCTGTCCCCGTGCTTTAATAAAATCACCTTTTTGCACCAACATCGTCTGTGTTCAAGAATTCTTTTTTGGGGCACCTGGGTGGCTCAGTCAGCTAAGCATCTGACTTCCACTCAGGTCACGATCTCACAGTTTGTGAGTTCCAGCCCCACATTGGGCTCTCTGCTGTCAGCGTGGAGCCCGCTTCAGACCCTGTGTCCTCTCTCTGCCTCTCCCCTGACTTGTGTTTTCTCTCTGTCTCAAAAATAAGTACCAAAAAATAAATTAAAAGAAAAAGAAAAACATTCTTTCTTGGCCATCGGCTCCAGGCCCCATGAACCCCATCACCACCCCAAAACTTCACCAAGCTGGTGGGGTGATTCTTAATTGAACGGTTTAAGATTTCATTTCTGAGAGAGCCAAAACTGTAATTAAATCCTAGTTTGGTGACATAGGGCTTAGCATAAGTGACTCCATTTTTGGACTGGTTGTCTTCTTTTTAATAGCTTAATTTTTCAAAAAAAAAAAAAAATCAACCAAATTCCATTTTCAGTACAAAGGCAGAGTCTGAGTCAGTCTTCATCCTGAGTGCTCAGTGCAGGGAGAATCTCCCAAGTGCTGGTCTTTTCCATACAAAGATTTTGTTGTTGTTGTTCATTCTTTTTAATGTTCATTTATTTTTGAGAGACAGAGACAGAGCGTGGGTGGGGGAGGGGCAGAGAGAGAGAGGGAGGCACAGAATCAGAAGCGGCTCCAGGGTCTGAGCTGTCAGCGCAGAGCCCAACGTGGGGCTCGAACTCACAAGCCTTGAGATCATGACCTGCCCTGAGATCACGACCTGAGCCGAAGTCGGCTGCTCGACTGACTGAGCCACCCAGGCGCCCCTCCATACAAAGTTTTAGATGTCCTCCACTTTATGGAACCTGTAATTTTATGGAGAAAAGGAAATCTAATATAGACTAAAATATAAAAACTTGTTGAGAATACTGGGTTAAAGAACAAAAATTCAAACGAGTAACTTTAAAAGCCTAATCGGTGGGGTGCCTGGGTGGCTCAGTCGGTTGGGCGTCCGACTTTGGCTCAGGTCATGATCTCGCAGTTTTTGAGTTCGAGCCCTGCATCGGGCTCTGTGTGGACAGCTCAGAGCTTGGAACCTGCTTCAGATTCTACATTTCTCTCTCACTCCAAAATAAAGAAACATTAAAAAAATAAAAGTCTAGTTGGTTTAATCGATGATTCACGAAGTGGACAGCATGCCATCTGACAAAGAGAAGGAAACTGCACCACAGGGAAGCCTTTTATAGGCAGAACTGAGGTAGAACAATTGGTTATTAGCAAAAGAAAAGAAAGGATTCTTTGAGGCAAGGTCACCTTCCCTTAGGGGAAAGATCAGGGAGGTCTCATCGTGCAGATTACCTCTCTAGTGCTGATCTGGAGAGTTCCATGGTTGGTTCAAAATTCCACTCCTGGGAGAGAGGCTGAAACTGAAGTTGGGTTTCAGATGATAAGTCTTGTGGTGATGAGTCTTTCGGGGTTTCATATAAGTGACTCCATCCTGGTCTGTTGTTTGAAAAGTGCAGTGTTCACCCATCCTTTATTTGTTCACTCTTGTTCAATCTTCAAAGTGCCTGTGAAGTGTCTTGTCATTCAGGGCTGTTTTAGAATATAGTGTGTGTATATATATATATATATTTTTTTTTTTTTTAATTTTTTTAATGCCTATTCATTTATTTTTTTGAGAGAGAGAAAGAGAGAAAGCATGAGGTGGGAGGAAGGGCAGAGAGAGAGAGAGAGAGAGAGAAATCCCAAGCAGGCTCCGGGCTGTCAGCACAGAGCCCAGCGTGGTGCTCAATCCCACCAACCATGAGACCATGACCTGAACCAAAACCAAGAGTCTGACGCTTCACTGACTAAGCCCCCGAGGCGCCCCTAAAACATAGTGTATGAATAGAAAATTTCAGGTTTCTGAAATCAACAGATCAGATCAGGGGCCAACAGCTCAGGGGATGACTGCCATTGAAAATAGAATTTGTTTCTTACAGAACCCAAGAGGAGGGGCCATGCCATGAGGGGGCCACATAGGAAAGCACCAGAACAGGTCAGGAGGCAAAGAGAGAGGGAGGAAGCATAGACAAGAGCCTTTACTGTGGTCTCTAAACGAAGGGTTGAAAACAAGACAACCGGTCCAAACTGGAGTCACAAAATTGTGCATAGGCCCCACGTCACCTGTAGAGAGCAAAATGGACTTTGTCACGCCGAGCAGGGTCCTGTGTCAAGCAGCGACACAAACAGTTTAAGTTACTGCAGCTGGCAGCATCCGCTGACACCCCAGAACTGATAAGAAGCAAAACCAGAGGAGGTCGACAGGGGCCCCAAACGGCTGTAATCCCTTTAGAAAGGGGAAGATTTTTACAACAAACTGTCAGGCTCTTCAGACACACCTCTCTATGTCTGACCACTTAAAACGGGCGACTGCCACCCGATTAATCTCCATACAGAACTGAGATCCTTCACTACGTGGGCATCGTGTACATCAGTACTGGGTACTGAGAGAGACAGAGAGAGAGAGAGAGAGAGAGAGAGAGAGAGCTGTGTGCCCTGGGGTTCGGGTTTCTCTGTTTTATCGACAAAGGGTAAGATATTCACTCCTTGGGAACTAGACTTCTTGGAAGCAGGGTTTTGTGCCTTTTCTTCCCTATTTGGTCAAGGGTTTTCTGTTATGCCACACGCCATCTTGGGCCTGTCCCGTCTGATCCAGCCTCTTGTGGCTTTGTTTTAGAGTATTGCCAAGAATGGCTTCTGATTCTGACTTTCCTGATAGCTGGCCAGAACTTCCTCTTCTGCCGGCCTCCAGGCATCCTACAACTGCCTACTCTGACAATAGTACCGGCTCAAGAAGCACTTTTTTTCTTTAATGTGTCTTTGAAAGCATACAGGGGGATGGGGGGACAGAGGATCTCAGGTAGGCGCTGCCCTTACAGCAGCGAGCTGAATTCGGGAGTCCAACTCACTCATGGCAGGCGACACCACGGCCTGAGACGAAGTCAGACACTCAACCCACTGAGAAGCCCAGGTGCCCCTCGATAAGCCTTTCTGGTGGAATGAATATGCCACCTACTGCACTTAACTCAAGTGCAAGAACCAACAACGATGGGCATCGTTGAGGCCCTTAAGGGACTTATAATCTATTTTGAGGTCACATATGGTTTAAAGAAACAATTATAGAATCAGTCTGATGGAAGACGGTCGTGAAACAAACACTCTCAAAACTTGGTGGTTTAAAGCAATTTATTATTATTATCTCTCATAATTCTGTGCATTCTCTGGGTTCATCTGGGTGGTAAAGACTTAGAGTTTCTACAGCTGCTGCCACCAAATGGCCATCAAATGCCATCAAAGGAAACAGCTGTCCTCTTAAGGCTCAGCTGACTGGGCATCCTAGATGTCTCCCTCACATACAGGCAGCAGGGGCTGCTGCTGGCTAGCTGGGAGCTGGCTGGCCATTTGACCACAGAGCGTGAACGAGACCTCTCTGTGGGGCTCCCCGTTCTCACGAGCAGAGTCTGGATTCCCAGCGGCAGCCAAAATCGGAGCAAGACTTCTGAGAGAGAAATCAAAAACATCCAGGCCTCTTAAAAGGCAGGCCCAGAATTGCTTAAGCATCACGGCGACTGAAAGAGCAGACCTAGGCCGGCCGACTAGTGACTATGTCCCCGACATGGCCGCAGAAAGAAGTTCCTGCTCAACCCTCAGAACACGCCTCCTCCCCTTAAGTAACTTATGTTCTCTGAGACAGCAGGCTACGGATTGAGGCATTCTTCTGAAGTCTGAGGTGGGAGGAAGGGGAGTGTGAGAGGCATGGAAAGTGTGAGTAGAAGAGAGAGGGCTTCTCTCAGGTAGGGGCCAGAGGCAGGAGCCCTCAACCCTGTCCAGGCTTAGAATGACCTGGGAGCATTTTACCCCTCCCCAAACCAATTCATCAGAGTCTCTGGGGATGGTGTTTGATGCTAGGTATTTATATAGCACAGCAAGGCTGACAGCCAATGGTTCATAGGGGACCAGTGAGAAACGTTCTGTATACACTGAGGCCAAACATGTTAGAGATCCTCAGACACAGTGGTTCTTAAACTTCAGGTGCATCAGAATCTCCTGGAAGACTTGTTCAAACACAGATTGCTGAGCACCACCCCCGGAGTTTCTGATTCAGTAGGTCTGTGACCACCAGGCCCAACATTTGCATTTTTAACAAGTTCCAAGTGACTCTGATAATTGCTGATTGGGACCACACTTTGGCAGCCAATCGGCTGAGTCCACGACCCTTCCCCGGCCAATCGGCTAAGGCCATGATCCCTATAAAACCTTTGTGCTTTTGAAACTGTCTCTCTTTCTCTCCACTATGTCTCCCCTGCGTCGATGCAGGTAGGAGATTGAGCTCGAGCTAGCTCGAATAAAGGCTCTTCGCTTTTGCATCGGACTCGGCTCCCTGGTGGTCTTTGGGGATCACGAATTCGGGGCATAACACTACCATTCTCTACTGGTCAGAACAATCCTAAGCCAGACCAGATTTAGTAGGGTGGAAAAAGGGACAGACCCTACATCTCGAAGGAGGAGGTGGTGTCATGCATCTAATGGAGGCAAGTATAGATGGTGTATATGTTTCTAAAATACAGTAGAGCTCCTAAAGGATGCTACTATTGATCTGATGATGAGTGCCCTTTGTCCCTGATGAGGCCAAGTCTTCCCCATTCCGACACGAGCTCAGGACACCAGAAGGCCCACCACCCCGGGCCCAGAGACCCCGTTGGCATGCAGGTCCTCGCTCTCGTTCTGACCGCACAGCCCAAGGCGAGGCTGCGCCCAAAGGCCAGAAGAGCCAGGAGAAACAGAGGGAGAACCACTTGAAGGAATTACTCGCAAGGGAGTGCTCCCACACACCTACACACGCATAGACACACATGCGCGCGCGCGCGCACACACACACACACACACACACACACACACATTACCACCACCACCACCCCCACCCGAACACACACACATCTCATACCTGGGCCTGACAGGAATGGGAGGAGGGATCAGACGGGCCTCCTGAGGCCTAGGCTGAAGGCCCTTGGGATCCAAGGAGTCATAAGTCAGCTTCAAGCCACTGCCACTTTGCCTAAACCCGCCCCAGCACCATGACCCTCCCGAGGGGTAGCTGTCTCTCCAACACAGCCTCTTTGTGTGTGGTTCCTAGAGTATGGGGGGGTCTCTGTTGGATAATCCAGAGGTCTTTGCTTCAATACCGCTCCCACTCCCTCTCCGACTCCATGTCTGTCTCCCTCACCCTTTCCACCTCCCTCTCCACACCCCCCCTCCCCTTGTCCCTCTTATTCTGACCCTCCCTATCTGCCTGTCTCTTATCCCAACGTGTTCCTTTCTCTGTCAATCACCTTGAAAGGGTGTCTCTCGGTCCTTGAACTATCTGTCTACCTATCTGGGAATAGATCTATTCTCCTGAACCAGGACGTGGTGTGGGTGGGTGGGGTGGGAGGCGAGCAAGGGTCTCCGCAAACGGAGCTGGCTGGGACTGGTGATATTCTCTGGGGGCACTGGGAGCTCCCGGTAGGGTTTGACAAGGTGGGGCAGAAAGGAGGGAAAAGCCAGGAGGCAGGCTGCAAGAGCCACAGGGCTGGGGAGAAGGCACTGAGAACCCGGTAGAACGGGCCCGGAAGGCAGGGCCTGCCAGATGGCCCCCGCTCACTTGAACCTTCTTCCCACTGAGCAGCCCAATGGGGTGTGGTGAGGGGCGGTGTGGTGAGGTGCCGCGCGGTGTGGTGCGGGGCTGCAAGGTGCGGTGCGGTGCGGGTTGGAAGCGGAGGCGGGCGTGGGGCCAAGCCGGCAGCAGCCTGCAAGAATCCCGGGATCGGTGAAGGCCGGGGCTTGCGCCACAGCGCGTTGCCAGGGTCCTCTGGCGCCGCCTCCGCCACCCGCCCGGGGCCCGCGGCGAGGGCGGTGGCAGCCAGGCAGGCAGGCGCGTGCATGGGTGAAGCGCGGCAGCCGCTGGGCTTGGGACGCGTGGAGCAGGCTCTTGAGGCGCCCAGCGGCAGCCGCCGGCGTCTACGGCCATACCACCCTGAACGCGCCCGTCTCCTCTGATCTTGGAAGCTAAGCAGGGTCGGGCCTGGTTAGAACTTGGATGGGAGACTGCCTGTGAATACCGGGTGCTGTAGGCTTTTGCCTTTGCCTTTGGCCTCCTTCAACTCTCCTTTGGCGCCCGCCGCCCCTCCCCCTCCTTGCCTGTGTCCCTGTCTCCCCAGGGAGCGCCATTGCTGGGGCCAAACACAGCCCAGCCACTGCTCCCTCAGCCCCACCCGGGCCAGCAAGCCGTCCTTGCCTGGCCCGCCCCGCCCCGCATCGCCCCCCGTGCCCGCACACCCCAGGGCACTTCAAAGGGGCACGCTCCCCACTCCTGGCACCCGGCCAAATCCCAATGCAGCCAGTGGAAGCCACAGCCCAGCTTTGCACCTTTCCTGACACACCACCCAATCCCGCACCCGCACGGATGGTGGGGGGGTCCGGTGTGGGCGGAACGGGAGGCTGGTGCCTGGGGGCTGGAGGCTGGGCGCTGGGTGGGTGGATACAAGAACCCAGGAGCGGGCGGGAGGGGCAGCTCCACCCCAGACTCCGCATCCGCCACAGGCCTGGGCTCCCTGGGTCCTGGACCTCTTCCCTCCCTCGAGCCCTCATCCCCAGGGCCCCTGGCATTTCACGAGGCCCAGCTAGGGCAGCGGACTCGGGGCTGGTGGTGTTGTCTGGGGGCGCAGGGGGATCCGGGGTGGGTTTGCACCAGGTGGGGCAGTCGGGAGGGAAGGAGTTTGTCTGGTGTGTTTGTCTGATGTTTACTAACTGTGAAGGATACATAGTTTCTTTCTGTGGAGTAAGACTTCCCTTCTCCTGTCAGGGCATAGTTAGGTCATTCTGTGTCTTCCTGTTCAGAACCTTTGCTGGCTGATCTTTAGTTTCTGCACTTCCTAGTCCTTAGTGTTAAGTGTGAGGTTTGGAACAACAAAGTGCTTCCCTGCGTTTTACATCTAACATTCTGTTTTTTCCCCACCAAAGCTGGGCAAGCCTTAGGCATCTGAGACTTTCTGGAAACAGACCAATTCCCCACAGGTACATTAGGTTGCACACGGTTTATTAAAACTTGATTTGGTGAATCCAATTATGCTTAAAAAAGAAATGTCAATTGAGAAACAGACCAAGCACCGAGCAGATGTCCGAGGGGTGTGGCCTCTCTGAGAACACGCGTTAGCCATCCTTGGCTGTGCTCGCCCCATACCGAATGTTCCGGGGCTTGCAGGCCTTTCCACAGACCCGCCAGGTCCCACCGAATACCCTTGACTCTCCTACCGCTACACGCTCCTCCTTGAGGCCACTCTACCCTCCTCACTGCTGCCCTTAAGGTCCTTTCTTGTGTGTCACGTCGAGTGTTCTGAATGTAATTGTGACTTCACACTTTCCTCCTCGCCTTTTGCTGGCCGAGTCCTGCCACCTCCCAGGTGGGTGCTCCGCGGTACCGGGAGGGGTCTGTCCCCACGGCCCCTGCAGAGGGGCAGCAGGCGCACGCCCAAGAGGGGTTGTTGCCTCCTTCCTGATGATGTGGCTTCACTTGATGGTGTTTCTCAACATCTCTGACGTTCTGCTTTCTCTTCCCCCCCTGTCGCTTGAGTCCTCGGTGGGAAGAAGTGGCGTGGATTCTGCTGATTCTCCTGCTTGTCTTCCTGCGGCACGTTTCCCAGTCCTGACTTGAGGCCAGCGCTGTGTCCACACCACCCGGTGCGTGGGCAGATTTCAGCGGGAGCAGGGAGGCTCCATCCTGCCCGGCTTCGGTGCTTGCTGGCCCCCGTGCCCTGTCCCTTCTCGGTGCATCTTACCTGACTCCTCTTTGAAGAACATTCATCCGTGTCCTCCCCAGCCCCCTCCCCAGGGAGTCCAGGGTGGTCTCCAGGTCCTCCACGTAGCTGCACTTACAAAGACCGCTTTTCCAAATAAAGTCACATGCACAGGTTCCAGAGATTTGCACATAGACGGGACCACCTCCCCAGTCCACCTGTTTCCGGAGAAGGCCTGCTCTGCCCGGTCCTACCCCGGAGGCATCAGGGTGGGGAGGACGGGCCCAACCCTCCCACGGGGAAGAGGACTCTCGGGTCACACGACAGGCCCTAGACTGTCCGGGAAGAAAGCGGAAGATGGAAAATGGTCAAGAGGACCTCTGGCGTGCATCAGGATTACTGCCGGTTGATGTTCTCACTCGAGCGTGCTGGGCCTCTCCTAGCCACGAGCGTGCGTGTGCCTGCTGGGGGTGAGTGTTCTCTGCTTTGGTAGAAGGCACTGTCAGGGACCCCTAAGACAGGAAGCACTCTGGAAAGGCACTAGGACGTGCGGGGGAGACAGTGATGCAAGAGGAAACCATCCTGCCCACATGTGAGAGGAAGCAGCATCAGGCCTGGACGCCAGGATGCCAGCCAGGCTGGGCTGTGGTGAGGGCCAGGTGCAGGGAGGCCTGTGTCCCACTGTGCTGCCTCCAAGGCCTCCGTCCGCTGTGAGCCATGGGCATGGGGGCCGCCCACAGGGTTTCGGGGCGCACACACCAGAGCACATCCAGCAGTTAGAGGGTAGGTCAGCCTCTCCTGCGCAACCGGTGGCTGCCGTCCCACTTGCTTGGATTGTTTTCAGTGCGTCCGGGCAGCCATCCTTAGAGGAGGCGAACACAACCTTTCTCCACTGGTGCTGAGGGGAGGCCCACAGCCTAGTCTCTGTGCTTCAGGGCCACGGCTCTGGTTTTCAGGCCAGGATGCTCTCGGAATATTAAGTAAAAGCTATTTGTGAACATTTTCAGAGAAATAAATAATGTCAATTAATTTAAAATTTTTGAATTAGGGTAGCCTGGGTGGCTCAGTTGGTTGAGCGTCTGACTCTTGACCTCGGCTCAGGTCACGATCTCATGGTTTGTGGCTTTGAGGCCCGCATCGAGCCCTGGGCTGACAGCACAGACCCTGCTTGGGATTCTCTCTCTCCCCTCCCCCACTCACGCATGTGCTCTGTCTCAAAATGAAGTTAACAAAAATAAGAAATTTTTTTCACTTGTAATTAAAGCAGTGAGTAAGGCATTGTCACATTGCAAAAATACAGGGCTAAGGTTGTCTTAGTCTCCAACATCTTATTTTCTTTTTTATTCATGTTAATTTTTAAACCCACGGGGCTGTGGGTGTGCATTTGGTGGCCCGGCTGCTCAGCCCCCCAAGCTTAGAGCTGTCACACTGTGGCCAGAGAAGTTGTTGGGTGGCCTCTGAGAGCCGTTCTCCCAAGCTTCCGTGACCCCGGGCCCTGCTCTTTCAGATGTGGAATCTTAGGAAGGCCACACCATGTCCATTCCCCAGGAAGAGGGGGTGCTGATGAGATCCATGGGAGACTGACCCTATTTTGTGGTATGAGTCACCAGTGTCCTTCTGTCTCCCTTTTCCCAAAGGTGATTTTCCTCTTGTTTTCATTTGGCTTGTCTGTGTTTCTTACAATCCCCTGTGTACCCCCTTACAATCACTCCTCATTGACTACACTTTTCTGAATGATGTCAGTGGAAAAGAGCAGAGATGGGGGTCAAGACCGTGAAAGTTTCTGGGCACCATGAGCACATCAAGGAAGAGACTATCTTAATGCTGGTGTGAAATTGGTCTTTTGAAAGGCAGAGACACAGACCAGGGGGACACAGCTTTCCTGTGAACCCACACTGGCACGACTTGGTCTGTCTTGGGAGCTGATGTTCCCACAACACGTGACTCCGTGCTTCTATACATGTGTTTTCATAGGTACGTGGTGGCTTAGAATCTCCCATCTCAAACAGTTCCTGTATTGATGATTCTAGCATCTTGTCTTCAAGAGCGGAGATTTCATCAAGGGACTCGGTCACCTACGCTCTCCGCAAGTGGGCGTTCCTGCCACACACCATGTCTTTGAATACGTTCCACCTTAAACTCCCCTCCACGACTCTAATTTTCCTGCTTTGTCACTGCGCGTGGGGTATACTGGAGAGCTGCTTTCTAAGTCCCATGTTCTCATGAAAAGCCCCAAATAGGAGAGCCGAGGGATTGTCCCGTGGGAGAGCGGGCCCTGCACCTGACTCGGCATGACCTTATGCAGCCACCTCTCCTGGTGGTGTTTCCTAGTCAGCAAGTGTAGGCAAAAGGAACCTTGAAACTGTGCTCAGACTTTTCTTTACGCTGCACCGGCTTCTGATTGGACCTTCCCGTCCCTACTGTGAGGGACCATCCCTCTCATGTGTTTGGGTCACCTGCGGTGCTTGACTTCCTCGGCCCCAATATCTTTCAGGAAAATGAAGCTGTTCTTGGCTGAGGCAGTGCCAGGAAATCATCCCCAAAAGAGGTGAAGTCTGTAGTGTGGGTATTTTAGACACAAGTGTAGGTTCCTCCGTGACTTGCTGAGCCCACACCTTCCACAGAAGCCACGTGAGGATGTCGAGGCCCTGGGAGCCGACTCCCGAGCCGGTGAAGTCACCATCGCTCTCATCGTCGTTTCTGTTCCCGTGGCTTTGAAACATGCTGGATGTTGGGAGAACCCCTGGGACAGTCGTGGGCACCCTGTGGCCGTTCCAGGTGTTGGAGCCGGTTCTACCCCCGTCGCCATTCCCAAGGACACTGGGCAGTGGCCAGGGCTGGTTTGCTTTTTCGCTATACTCTGGGATTGCCATCCAGATGTGTGGACGTGGTGACCCGTGGACAGCCCTGTGGGGTGGCCTTTGTGCCATTTTGTGGTCCCCTGATTGTGACAGCTCTAAAGGCTTCTTGACCTGCCATATTTTGACCACAGCTTGTGATCTGCTTCACTATTCCCGGTGTTAAATGTAGAAAGGGGCTTTAGATGATAAATTCTGATAGTGTCTTGTGTCACCTTCGAATATGTAAGAACATGTAAACCCAGTAGTACTTCAAGTAAAGAGATGCTGTCTAAAGGTTTTGCCTCACTGTCTTTGACTAGCGTCCTCAGAGTCTCTGCGATGTGGGATTGTTGACTTGCTTTCCACCTCTGCTATGAGCTGAGGCTTGCAAAAGTGCTTCTCCTAATCCCGCTACCTGATGAAAGAGAACCTTTTCACCATATAAATATAGAAAATTCCAAGTTTCGTGCACCTACTGTTGGATTTGGGATGACTCACTGGCCCGGAGCACATTAGTTTCTGTTTTCCCTGTAAACTTGACTCTGAGCCCTACTGACAAGATGGGCCTGGCAGACTAAGGGGAGACTGGCAAAGGCAGGGACTGGGGGTGTGGAGGAATGGGGCCTAGTGGTGTAGAGATCCCACCACGTGACCTCACGTGTCATCTTAGAAGGCACCGACGCCCTGCCACCATTCCCAGTTCTGTCTCTTCTCTTCTCTTCCCTTCCCTTCTCTTCCTTTCCCTTCCCTTCCCTTCCCTTCCCTTCCCTTCCCTTCCCTCCCTTCCCTTCTTTCCCTTCAAGCATACACAAGTTGAGAGAGAATGATTTTTAAGAACACCAGACCCTCAAGGAAAAGAGCTTGAAAGAGGAACAAAAGCCTCTCGTGGTTATGGCAGGAAGTTCGGCATGTGGCAGGACTGGATGGACAAGGTCGGTGTTGGCAGCACGTGCCGGTTCGCTGCGGGCACAGAGTTGGCGAAGTAGGGGCTCAGACTTCTTGCAGAAGAGCTTTGAGTCCATGCGGTGAAGGTGAGATCCTCCTCTGTTGACTGACCTTTCTCATGAGGTGTTCCTGCGTTTTAGAAGCTCTTTTAGGATTCTCACGTGTGCCGGGGTGTGGGCAATGTGGCAGAAGGCCTTACTGGGGGGCGGTGGGGGGGCTCTGGGTGGAGGACAGAAGCCTAGAAGCATCTTGTGTGTGGGTGTTGGTGTCACTGCTGCCCCCAGTTCACCACGAGCCTAATATGAGCAGGTCTGCAGACCAGAACCAGATCAGAGACTCTCCTTCACGGCGCAGGCGAGCCTTCAGCCAGCTGGTGCCAGAACCAGATCTGGGGCTGTCCTTCAGTGCGAGGGTGAGGCTTCAGCCAGCAGGTGCTTTGCTGTTCTTCAGGCATTGATGACCTTGACAGAACAGTCTAACCTGGCCCTCTGTGTAGAGTCACTTCCCGTGAGTCCGGGAGACAGCACTCACTGAGGACAGTGGGCGAGCCTCCTCTGCCATCCAGCTAGAGGGTTCAGCATGGTTGACTGCACACATCAGCCTTTGGTGGCACTTTGCGTCCTCTGTCCTGAGACACCCGGAGCTCGTCCGCTCTATTCCACGCCCCATGCAAGAGACGACGGTGTAGGGGTTGGTGTGTTACATGTTTCTCCAGGGAGGTACCTGTGTACATTCTGCAGACCTCCCTGTAGAGGTGAATTTCCCAGTTTCAGCAGTGTCTCTTATTCTGACCCAACAGATGTCTGCCTCTGCTCTGCATAGAAGGGAAGCCATCAGCTGATACGGAATTTCGGGTCTATAATTCTAACCTGTCCCTTGTAATTGCAGATGCTGCCCAGATCGGGCTCAGTGTTGCGCCAAGTGCAGAACTGCACCACTGGGTCACAGTGAGCCACGCTGAACTGTGTTCACACAGAGCAGATATTTGGGGCGTCCTAGGGGCACCGCACACCAGGTCTGGAATTTGCCTACGCTGGGGTTGGACCAAGAGTGAGCTACAGGAAACAGACAGGGACGTTTCCTGGTGTGACTGACATTCCCGGAGATATCTAGACAGGCAGAGTGGGGAGTGGAATCATCTTTGGATTCTACAAAGCTGCCTGGTTGCCTTTTGCAGTACAGACAACCCGTCACCCCCGTGTGCTTCGGACAGTGAGGGAAACAGGTAGAGGCCTTTCCTTCCTGAAACAAAGCCTGTGCCCATGGGGTTGTAGGGATTTGAAACGGAGAGAAATTCGTGGTCTGTCTGGGTCTCTAGCTCTGGGTTGGCAAAATGACACATTGGGGCAAACAATGAATCTATCAAGGAGAAGCTTGATGGCAGTACCAACAAAGCTGTCACTGCTGGCTTCTCTGCTTCTGTTGTCCTCTCAACACCTCGGGCTCTGGCCTTACTAGGCCCCGAAGCTTCCCTGAGGAGCCCTCCTTCCCGCCAGCCTGTCTGCAGCTGCCTTTCCCCGGTGTCTTCTGCCTGTGGTCCTTCACTCACCCTGGACATTACTGTATTTCCGTGGAGGCTCTCTGGGGCTGGGACCTGTCCTCCTTACGTCGTGCCTGGCCTGGCACTGTGCAGGCGCTCAGCGATATCTCATGAGTTACCAGCCGGTGCAGTGATGGTACCCAGACAGCTGACGGAAATGCCCAGGTGTCTACACCTGGTAGAGTGGGGAGACTGCCCTTACAGATGAATTTGGTGGGGTGCTGCCATGGGCTCACAGCCCCTCTCTCCGTGCCACCCTGCACCTGTAGGCAAGCTTGGCTTCCAGCTCTTCCAGATTGGACCAACTTGTCAGAAATCTAGGTGGCTCAGTCTATCATGTGTCTGACTCCTGGTTTCGGCTCAGGGCATGATCTCACGGTTCCTGGGTTCGAGCACTGCATCGGGCTGTCTGCTGTCAGTGCAGAGCCTCCTAGGGATTCTCTCTCTCTCTCGATATCTCTGCCCTCCTTGAAATGCTCTGTCTTTGTCTCACGCAAAATAAAAAATAAAGATAAAAAAATGAGACTCAAAAACACGTAACTCAGGGGCGCCTGGGTGGCGCAGTCGGTTAAGCGGCCGACTTCAGCCAGGTCACGATCTCGCGGTCCGTGAGTTCGAGCCCCGCGTCGGGCTCTGGGCTGATGGCTCAGAGCCTGGAGCCTGTTTCCGATTCTGTCTCCCTCTCTCTCTGCCCCTCCCCCGTTCATGCTCTGTCTCTCTCTGTCCCAAAAATAAATAAACGTTGAAAAAAAAAAATTTAAAAAAAAAAAAAAAAAACAAAAAAAAACACGTAACTCTGAAGTTATTTGTAACCTGTCCTCTCTGAGTTGGAAAGAGCCCTGAGATCCCTGGGTTAAGATTTGAGGAGAATGTGATGGAGTCTTGGAGAGCAAAACTCTGCTCAGGCAGGCACGTGTTTGCACGAGTGTGGCCTGGGCAGGTGTGGCAGCCTCCAGGCCCCAGTCTGCACTGCTGTCTGGTATCCTGCCCTTGTCTGCGGGTGAGCCAGTGAGGCGGACCTCATTCCTGCTCTCGCTCCTGGACTCGTTCCTGGCCTTGGCCCAACCCCCTGCCTGGACCATGAGACTTGGCTTCCAGACCACACCCTCCCTGGTGCTGATGCCTAGTTATACGCATGATTTTCTCAGTTGGATCAACCTGTTTTGATTAAAAAAAAAAAACTTGGAAAAATTGCCACTCTGCATCTCTGGCAGTACTCTTAGAAAAGCTCTCTTACAACTTCTTTCTGCTAAGTTTTGTGCTGGGGAGTCCCTTCCGCAGGCTGTCCTCCAGGGGAGCTTTGTCAGCACTTTTGAGTGGAAGCCTGGAGGCTGTGGGAGGCCAGTGTGCCTCAGGTGTCCAGGCAGCATGGACATCAGAGCAGAGCCGGGGAGGGGAGAGAGTGGCGGGGCTCCGAAGTTTGGAATAAACCTCGCCGCTCTCTCCCTTGAACTGTGCTGACAAGGGCCTCCTGATTTCCTCTTCACCCAGGCTCCTCCTGACCCAGGTATCTTGTAGGGCCCCGGAGAGACCAGGTGGAGGGGTGTCTATGCGCCGTGTCCCAGGCAGTAAGAGGGAAGGTTCAGATGCCCGCACTGGGTCACACATCTGGGCCGTCCACACTGGGGACAGAGCCTGGTGCTGGGAGGCCAGGCAGGGCCGGGGGCTGCCTGGGAGCTCGGTAGTCCATATTTTCAGCTTTGGAGGATGTGGCACATCTGGCATTTACTGAATTTGGTGGGCAGATCTCAGAAACGGGCTTATATATAAATGCTAGGTGGGGGCTGCATTCCAGAAGCTTTGTTTACAAAGTGCTGTGGTGCCCGGTGCGGCACGGAGACTATGGGTGGCTGGTCCCACTGAGGCCAGAGTGGCGGGAAGCCTAGCCTTTCCTGCGTGGCAGACCCTGTATGTGGATAGAGCGGGCGTTGCAGTTAGCACCAGATATTTTTAATGTGTCCACACTGCAAAGAAAGCATTTCTTGCTAGAAAAAGTGTAGTTAAGGTCAGTCATTAAAATACAATGACAATTGCTGCAAATTAAGTCTGATTATATCAAAACCATGGTTGTAGAGCTAAGGGACATTCGTAAAGGATAATGCAGGCTGTGTCGCGGTGATTTTACAAACGTGGTAAAATCCTTTTCTCTGTCAGGGTTTCTTAACAAACAATTACACAATGATAATTACAATACACGCACAGGTTATAAAAGCCCTGTATTTGTCGTAGGATTTATACCTACAACCGTGATAGTACATACACTTGAAAGACTAAACTGAGATATAAGAACATCAATTGATTCCAAAGGGTATTTATAGCCCGGATATACATGAAAGTAAGGAACTCTCTATAGGGAGTGACAAATTTACAGAAATGTACGAAACATTAAATGCTAAATGAGTTTCTCTATCTCATTCACGAATTTTGCAGTAATTAAATACTGTAATACAATATCTCAGGGTCCATATAACAAGGATTAACAGATGAAAGATCTGGTTGAATTTTCAAATGTAGTCACCGCTGGGCTCTGCGTGCTGCAAGACCATCGGTAGAAGCAGTGTGGGTAAACTGCAAGATAAAGGAAAGAATCAGTCTTAAGACATCAGCCCGAGAAGCACCTTCCAGGGCCCCAGGTGGGGCCTAGCGCGTGCCCCCCCTCCCCAAAGACCTTCCTGGCTGAAGAGATTTGAGAATCTAGAGAAAATATGAAGCATTCTGCATTACCAATGAGATTTATTCGACTGAGTTCATACTGGCTTAAGACTGAAAGTTACCAAATTAAAAAAAAAACAAGATGAAGGAATCAATCAACTATTCTTTTTTTTTTTTTTTTCAGGATTTTAAGTAATCTCCACTCCAAAATGGGGCTCAAACTCACTACCCTAAGTTCAAGGGTCATAGGCTCCACCTGGCCTCCAGCCAGGAGCTCCCAACAATCAAACACTGTGGCTGAGACAGGAAAACAGGATGAGAGCAGAACAAAGCCCACCCCTCGAGGCCCTCAGAGCAGGGAGAAGAGGGCTGGGCTCCGGGGCCCACACCCGAAATCTCCATGTTCAAACTCAGCCCCTCAGAGGGCAATGTGCTTCCGCTTTTAAAAGCTAATCTCTCAACTGAGAGGCCACCAGCGTCACTCACGTGAGGACTAGAATCCTCTTGGGCCTGGTTCATTCAAGAAGGTGTGCATAAAACAAGCCAGCCAGGGCCTGCTGACCTAGGAGCTCCACCAGACCAGGCAGAGGCCAGTGCCACTTGCTCCCGAACGACCGGCAAGGTCAGCTCAGACCTGGAAAATCTCCTACTGCTCCGACAGCAATCCTGCCTGCCTCCCACAAAAGACATTAGCAGACACTGAAGCCAAATTTCTTTTTTTACGAAAAGAGTGGAAATACAGTTTTCTCCGGAAAAACTGAGAACACACCAACACACAAACACCAGAATCGTCTTAGCAGGTGTAGAGAAGCTCGTGTGTGTGTGTGTGTGTGTGTGTGTGTGTGTATGTGTATGTGTGTGTGAGTCTGTCTATGTGCATCTGCGTGTCTGTGTATTTCTGAAAGTCCCTAAGTGAGCCTGGTGCGGCCGTCCTGGCTCACGTGGACATTGCGCAGACAGGACACAGGGTGTCCGACTGTGGCCTGCATGGACGGTGCCCTCTACTCACCAACAGGAGGCGTCGGCAGGATTAAGACATGACTGGCTGAATCCAGCCTCTGTGGTGCAGATACCATGCCTGCTCCAAGCAACACAAGGGGCAGCGTGCAAATGCAGCATGCGGTTAGTCTTCAAATAGCACATGAGGGCACAAATACAGCCACACACATTCTAAACCACAGCAGCAACCACTGAGGGCTCCCGGGGCACTTCTGAGTGGGGTTCTCTCCACCCGCAAGCAGCCGGGGGAGTCCCCGGGAGTTCACTCTCAAATAGCAACGGGGCAGTAGAGGCCATGAAAACACTTTCGCCGTGTCCATCTGCCATCTTGTGAAAGAGGGGCCAGGGCTGCCCATCACATACGTAGCTCTGCAAGTGTCTCTCTGAGGCTGGTCCAACGCTCTGAGGACACCCACGATGCCTAGTTGTAGTAGTTGAGAGAATACGCTCATATTCCATCAGATAGAAAAGTTAAAAAAAATCTCTTTCACTGTGACACTTTGATAAGCAGAAGTGAGGAGTAACCTTAGATCATTTGAGCCTGAGCATGCCACAGCACCTGAACGCCTAGTTACATATTCAGTCGGCCATTCTCCATCAGTGTTCACATTCCAACCCAAGAGCCTCCCATACCTCCGCCAAGAGGCTGGGGCAGAGCAGCACGTCACATACAGACCGGCAGCATCTTCTTTGGCTGCATAGAGGACAGAGAGGAAGTGACCCAGAAGTCTGCAGGGAGAGTCTCTGCTGACCCAGCCGGTAAGTCAAGAGCGTCTGGATCTACACTGCTATCTCCAAGAAGGTGCCCTCCTAAAGCTTCTATCATCATCCTGGGAAATTACAGGACACATTGTGAAATAAAAACCAAAAATATATACCAAGGTTACCAGCCCTTTAAAATGACCTCACTCTGCAAGTGTGTTTACAGCTGTTTACCCCCATTCCGGACAGCCATTGGGGGCCCCCTGCCCAGACGGCTGCCCCAGGCGGCAAAGGGCGGCAGGGCCATATTTGTGCCAGGACCCTGACCGGGCACAAGTCAGGACAGTCCTGGGCTGACTGGACCTGCCGCACTGTCTTTGTGAAATCACCTTCCTGCTATAGAAGATACTACCTTTGGGTTTTCCAAACAGTCTTTAAGCTGCGGACAGTGCTACACGCTAGGACAGTCCCACCGCACCCTTTCACGTGTCCTATTCTCGTCACACTCGAGTGTTCTTATGGCAATGAAGACAGTCTTAAGTAGTGGTGTGGGACTAAATCAGTCCTGGTGTTGTAGAAGGAGAAATCAACACTTTGTGTCTTTTTAAATAAACGACTGTAACCTTCCCCCAGAGCACAGGGCCCTGGACTGCAGAGAGACCTCCGGCCGCCCCCAGACACAACTTACAGGCTCTATTGCCAGGCTGCCGTCAACGTGTTATGATGTGAAAAATATTTCTCAAGACTATCAAAAGTCAAATACCAAAAGGAAAGAAACCAAACTCCTCACCTCTGTTAAAATATTGGTTTCTCAATAGCTCATTGGTTTGGTTTTTTTTTTAAGTTTTTGCAGGTACATTTATTTATTTTTGAGAGAGACAGAAACAGTATGAGTTGTGGAAGGGCAGAGAGCTAGGGAGAGAGAGAATCCCAAGCAGAATCCCCATTGTCACCGCTGAGCCCAATGGGAGGCTCAAACTCACGAAGTGTGAGATCATGACCTGAGCTGAAAGCAAGACTCAGACACTGAAATGATTGAGCTACCAGGCGCCCCTGTTTGTTAGATTTTCAGAGAGAGAGGGAGAGAGAGAGAGAGAGAGAGAGAGAGAACGATTGTGTGTGAGTGAGAGAGGGGCAGATAGAAAGGGTGACAGAGGACCCAAAGCAGGCTCCACGCAGACAGCAGCCAGCCCAATGCTGGCCTCAGACTCACAAGCAGTGTGATCATGACCTGAGCCAAAGTCAGACACTTAACCAACTGAGCCACACAGGCGCCCCAAAGCTCATTTGTTAATAAATTAAGAGCTAAGCTTAACTTGTAAGGTAAAATTATCTCCACATTTGGGAGAGTAGTCTGGTACATGATTCCTACAAACATAACAATCTACGTTCCTGTTTTTTTTTAAGATTTTATTTTTAAGAAATCTCTACACCCAACACAGCTGAAAGTCACAACCCAGAGACTATGAGTCACGCTATCCTCTGACTCAGCCAGCCAGGCACCCCCAAATCAAATACTTAACAGTTAACGCAAATTTACATATCATTAGGCTGAAACTTATTTCACCGACCCTTTGGTCAGTCCCAATGACCAAAAGGTAGTTTAACTTTCATTGCAAGATAGCACGAGCCTGAAATCATGAGCAAACACCCCAAATGTTATGTCAATCTAAAGGATGACAACATATTGCAATTGCATCGATACCAAGACTTCAAACTGAAAACAAAACCATGGAAGCCTAATAGTGTATTTTCAATAAGAGATGTTAATGTAGAGTCCATTAATGGGCTTGATTTACTTATCTTTGAGAGGCAGAGAGACAGCATGAGCAGGGGAGGGGCAGAGACAGATGGAGAGAGAGAATCCCAAGCAGACTCCCCACCGTCACCACTGAGCCCAATGGGAGGCTGAAACTCACGAAGTGTGAGATCATGACCTGAGCCGAAAGCAAGACTCAGACACTGAAATGATTGAGCTACCAGGCACCTCTGTTTGTTAGATTTTCAGAGAAAGAGGGAGAGAGAGAGAGAGAGAGAGAGAGAGAGAGAGAACGATTGTGTGTGAGTGAGAGAGGGGCAGATAGAAAGTGGAACGGAGGACCCAAAGCAGGCTCCACGCAGACAGCAGCCAGCCCAATGCTGGCCTCAGACTCACAAGCAGTGTGATCATGACATGGGCCGAAGTCAGACACTTAACCAACTGAAAAACACAGGCGCCCCAAAGCTCATTTGTTAATAAGTTAAGAGCAAAGCTTAACATGTAAGGTAAAATTATCTCCACATTTGGAAGAGTAGTCTGGTACATGATTCCTACAAACATAATAATCTACGTTCCTTTTTTTTTTTTTTTTTTAAGATTTTACTTTTAAGAAATCTCTACCCCCAACACAGGGCTCAAAGTCACAACCCAGAGATTATGAGTCACGCTGTCCTCCGACTCAGCCAGCCAGGCACCCTCAAATATAATACTTAACAGTTAACGCAAATTTAGATATCATTAGGCTGAAAACTTATTTCACCGACCCTTTGGTCAGTCCCCATGACCAAAAGGTGCTTCAACTCCCATTCCAAGATAGCACGAGCCTGAAATCATGAGCCAACACCCCAAAAGTTATGTCAATCTAAAGGATGACAACATATTGCAATTGCGTCGAAACCAAGACTTCAAACTCAAAACAATACCCATTGAATCTTAACAGTCTATTTTCTTTTTTTTTAAATTTTTTTTAACATTTATTTATTTTTGTGACAGAGAGAGACCGAGCATGAATGGGGGAGGGTCAGAGAGAGAGGGAGACACAGAATCCGAAACAGGCTCCAGGCTCTGAGCTGTCAGCACAGAGCCCGATGTGGGGCTTGAACTCACGGACCACGAGATCATGACCTGAGCTCAAGTCGGACTCTTAACCGACTGAACAACCCAGGCGCCCCCTAACAGTGTATTTTCAATAAGAGATGTTAATGTGGAGTCCATTAATGGGCTTGATTTACTTATCTTTGAGAGGGAGAGAGACAGCATGAGCAGGGGAGGGGCAGAGAGAGATGGAGAGAGAGAATCCCAAGCAGACTCCACGTCGTCGGCACGGAGCCCGACTTGGGGCTCGACGCCACCAACTATGACATCATGACCTGAGCCCAAAGCAAGGGTCGAGCGCCGAATCATCTGAGCCCCCCAGGAAGCCCACAGGAACGGGCCTTTGGGGAGAGGGGTCCAGGCTCTCCGGGAAATTAGACAAGGGTGCCGTGGAGGGGGATTTGCAGTGGGGACACTGAGGGCATTCCCAAAGGCGTTCAGTGTTCTGTAGAAGGATCAAAAGATTCCTGATTCTCCACTGAGCCCATGAGTCAAACAGAATTCCACAGGGAAATCAGAAACAGAAGCCATGAAACTTCCACGTGGCACACGAAGGAAGAGTGTTTCTCTCTCCACATAAGAGCTAAATGCACGCCAGTCTCACGAGCCTGTGAGGGGAAGGGACAGGCAGAGCTCAGGCAGGAGGAGGCAGCACCAAGGACTCCGTGCCGCACAGCACAGACGGGGCTTGGGGACAGAGGACTAGCTGTGCGGTGAAGCTACGCGCTGCCTTGCTCCAATACGGGTTGCAGGGTCTCCAGCAGGAGAGCAGTGGGTTCTGGGTCGGGATCTGCACCAGAAGCGCCAGGGCGGTGACATCGAAGGTCCCATCTGAGGCCGTCAACGTGCCGTGAACTCCACTGTCTACGCGATTGTTGGCATCCTCTTTAAGGCCAATCGATAGGACCCAGCGAATCACTGGGTCCTTCCTCCAAACCAGCACCTCTGCCGACAGTAAACACCCATGGCCACGGTGGCTGCCGAAAGCTCTCTCCATCACATCCACACCCTGTAATGCTGGACAAGGATCTCCGCTGTGTGCCCCAAGCCTATGCTTCAGCTGCACACTCCAGGTGTTCTGGAAAACCTTCCTCCCGTCAGACAACACTGTTGGCCCCGTGCCTGCGCACCTTGTCACTTCAACACAAACGTCTCAGTTCTAATCGCAAAGCCCGCTTTGTGGACTCAGTTGAAAGTCAGAGAGACCTGAAAAGACTCCCCAGCATATTAAGAGACTGTGACGGGACACCTCACGTTCATGCAAAGTAACAAAGGATGCATTTGCTTTAGGAGACATCGAAAAATCACCAGATGATTCACTAGTTACTTCTGGTGAAAGACTGCTTCTGTCAACTGTGAAGAGATTGAAAAGGAAGTACACACTACAGGAAACACATTCACCCAGTTCATTTCCAAGGTCTTTCACTAGGTAAAATAACAGTTGTTCAAACACATGGACACGCTTCAAACACTTACAGATCGTTACCACGTTTCTCTGTTACATACCTTATAATTAAATTATGTATATACACAACGTGTATCACAAAGGTTGGCTTCTGGCTTTTCTTGTGATTCACAATAACTCAATCACAGCTAGGCTATCCTTCAACTGGGCCATCCCCGCTGCCCCTTTGTTTCAAGTTTTTTTTATTTTTGAGAGAGACACAGACAGAGACAGAGACAGAGACAGAGACACAGCAAGAAAGTGGGGGAGTGGCAGACGAAGGGAGGGAGGGACAGAATCCCACCTAGGCTCCACACTGTCAGCGCAGAAGACGACAAAGGGCTCGAACCCACGGACCGTGACATCATGACCTGAGCTGAAGTCGGAGCCTTAACCGGACGAGCCCTCCAGACGCCCCTCGCTTCTGGATTTTCAATCGGCCCCCAGCACCGAACTCTGCGCTGAGGAACCAGAGTTACAAGCCCACATCCTGGAGGCATGGAAGACTCGTCTGCCTTTTGTGGTCAGTTACTTCCTTCCTCAGCTTTCAGACACCCAATTCCTTGCTGTGGCTGCGCCCCTCCCGGTTCCAGAACTCTGCCTCCTCCGTGTGGAAAGATGGACGAGCACTGTGACCGCCAGGGACCAGGCCTACTGAGCAGGGTCCTGATTTCCCTCAAGGATTCAATTCTCGACACCACACAAGATTTTCCAATCACCTGCTCCAATGGAAACCTCAGGTGAGTGCTTCCCAGCCTTACAGTTAGAGCCCACTCAAAGACATTGAGAAATCTGCTGAATTCTGCAGGGAGTAGGCACACGTATGAGGTCTCCTAACCTGTGACCGACAACACGCATCTCACAGTTAGGACGTAAACAAAGCAGTAACAAGAATCGTGCCATCAAATACGACGTGACCACGGACGTGACTGAGACTCATTCTCCTGAGGCGGACATTGTCAACACTAGGCACCTTCCGTGGAGCCTTCTGGGGCTCTACCTCACCGCCACCTCCCTGAGAACTTCACTCCTCATAGCCCACTGTACCCAGAAGCCTTACCAGAAAGTGTCGGTTAACACATATTTTACAAGTGACGTGTATATGCTGTATTCCTTCATAAAACAAGGTAAATGTGATTAAGAAAACCATAAAGAAGAGAAAATACATTTACAATACTCTACTGGATGGCAACACATAACTTGCATATAAGTGGACCTGATCTTCAAACCCTGGCTGTTCAAGGGTCAACCGTATGTTTCTGGGACTGGCCATGCATGTCCACAGAGACGACAGTATGATCCGCTCTCAGACACTGCGTTATACTTACGGTAACACAGAACCCAAGTCAGCGATTTGAACATCTCAGCCCCGGAGAAAGGCACCTACACACACTCTGTGAAACTGCATCAAATGCTGGGGCAAACAACTCACTAAACGCTGTCCTCATATGACCAAGTACTTAAACCATACCTCCTGAAGATGACAAAATAAACGTAGGAAACACAGTGAAATGTTTTGGCCAATTTTGTGACCTCTGGACTTACAAGATATACACATGTCTGGGAGCAGTGGGTGTGAGAGTCAGAGGGCACTACCACGAATCTTAACGTTTTCATTACAGAAAGTATAAGGATGTGGAAGAAAACACACTGGCGACATCTAAGGGACCGAATTTTCCCAGCATGGTTCCAGGAGCAAAAGGCCCTGGAGGCCTTTTTATGTCCGTGGAGGCCATGATACTGCTCTGCCGCTATAGAGTCTATTGAACAAACGAACAGCTACTGCTTTCAAAACAGGTACAGCTGAAAAGTGCTCAGCAAGGTGACAAGAAACACAACGCTTATTTTTTAAAGTTTTTGGTGTTTTTCAGCTTGTCCGCCCAATTTGCTGAGTCCCAGGGCACGCTGGGAAGGGTTTTCAATTCAGTGGCTGCAATTCAGTGGCTGTGGGGAAGCAGAGTGATGAAATGGGAGGTGGGGGTGTCCACAGCCACGTGAGGTCTCCCGACACGGGGAGGGGTCTGCAGGCAGAGAGACCACGGATCTAGAGGAATGAGGCCAGTAAGACCACCCACACGCTGGAAACACGCAGGGGACACCAACCTGGTCATGCAGGCTCGTCGCTAGTGTGGCTGGGGTGGACCTTTTGTCTTCTGGCGAGCAACCAGCGGATGGATTTGGTGATGCCCTTCTTCTTGGGGGCGTTGTTCAGTGAGTCCTGGCAATTTTTAGTGTTGCTGTCGTTGCTCGAGGGGCCATCCTGAGAGCCCGAGGATCTGGGGGACGCACAGGAGAGCATCTTCCACGCGTGCTCGTCACACGACACACCGCCCCGCGTGATTAGAAGCACAATCCCCCAGCTTCTAGGGAGGGCTGCGCCCTGGGAGCTGACACTCTCTCCCTCCCAAGTATATCTGGAGTCCAAGCGCCCTGGGTCGAGAACGCTCAGCACCCCTCCCTGGCCGTGACCCGGGAGCACGGAGGACATGCACACCTGAGCCACCCCAGGACGTGGTGTGAGTAACAGAGAGGCTGCTGGAGCTGCCTGGTGGGGGTGGGGGGAAGAGAGCATGGCTCCTGACAGCCCCACAGGGCACAGTGCGGCCCAGGGGAGGAGCCCTAGGGAGCATGTCACCCAGGACCCACCGGGAGGAAAAGGGAGGTCTCAGGACGGCTGGTGCGTAGGATCTGAGCAAACGAGGCTGCCCTACAGCCACCAGCATCACAAGACTCTGGTCTTTCCCACCTGCCTTTTGCTCTGCCGGCCACACCCAGGGCACCCAGGCAGGTATCCCAAGAACGCCGTGCACGTAAACTCAGTTCATTGGCCTTTCCTTGGAATCGCTGTTCCGACCCTTTCTCCCCCATGTAGAGATCAAAGGTTTCTCAGAGCTGAAAACCAGCGCACAGGCATGTCTCCTACGATGCCTGTGCCCCTTACTTTGTGGCGTCCCTGATGTCCTCGTGGCTGGCCTTGTGCAGTGCCCCTTGCTGCAGCCTGTCCAAGCTCAGGGACCTCTGGGAAGAAGGAGCTGATGGTACACATCGTGTCCTTGCCACCCTGTCTTGTGACTCCTCCTCCAAAGGCAGCAACTGTGGGGTGCAGAGGAGAGTGACATGAGTTCACCGTGCACCCAGACAGAGGAGCACACAGCCCTGAAATCACAGCCAGCAACTCATTTGAAAAGCTATGAGCTGTGCTTTGTGCAGCGTCCAAAACGCCTTCCTAGGATCGGCCTAACGCCAGGCGAAAGGGTGGATTCGCGTCCGGGCAGTGGGCCCACGGAGACCCCCAGCCCATCTGCACCGAGGGGTGTACCCTCCCCAGGACCTCGCCCCACCAGGAGCCCGGCCACAGAAGGTAGAGGCGGAGACCCAAACCATGTCACCGTACACCACGGCCAGCTGAGAAGGAAGGTGTTTGTTTCCTGACGCCATTCAGGGCAAACCCTGGCGAGCACGGAGCCCTCCCACGCACGATGGTCCAAAGCTCTTTGTTTGGGGGAAGTGGAGGGAGCTTGTGGCCTAATCCACTGTCACTTCTGGTAGCGATGCAAGGCTGGAATCTACGGGGACGTGTGTAAAGTGACAAGGCACCCAACCCCCTGACCCCACACTCGGGTCTGACTTCTGCTTCTCGGGGACATTTCGGTTGATGTTACAAACTGACGGACTCATCTGCAGCTTACAGACAGTCTGCTCGACACGGTGGAGACACAGTGTCCCTTGGCTGCCGTCACGACAAATGAACCCCTTCAGACTCCATTTTTCCTTCTGTGACAGGCTGTGGGTCTGCGGCTATGTGGCTGTGGGCCCTGGAAAGGACCGTGGGGCCACGGACCCACCAGCGTTATGACCCTTGACAGGTCCTGGTGGTGAGGCAGGGCCGGATCTCATGAGACACACGTGTAGGACTGGCGAGACAGGCACAGCCAACTGGGTTCGTACCAGGACCTCCGAAGCTGCGTGGGGCTCGGGACACCCATGGCGGTCAGCACCAAGCGGAGCTGAGCTCAGGGAAGACACAAGCTTAACCAACAGCTCCAGAACACCTGCCTCCTCTCCTGATTTCCTGACAATCATCAGACAACAAAAGGCTACCTTAACAGGCTACAAATTATCCACATAAAACCAAACAGGGTCAGACTCAGTCAACACAAGTAGATTTCACACCCAGGTGGAAGCAAAGATATGGAGAAGACAAACACCAAAAGGGAACAGGACAGGGAGCCACACCAGCGACCAGGCTATGAGGTGAGCAGAGACGGAGGGTTCTGGGAGCACACCCTCCCCTGTGTCACAGCGCAGTCCACGCACAGGCCCCCGCCCAGCACTGGGTCCTGCCAGACTTGTGCCTATGGGCCATTTCAGTCTCAACCAAAACGGGAGGCTCCCGCGAGGCTGGGAAGTGCAACGCCCGTGCTGGCCCTGTCCGCATGGACCTGACACCCACTGCCCGTACACCTAGACTTCATCCCCCAAAACCTCCAAAGAGCCCTCCAAGTAGCCATCAGTGAGCTGCGGGAGCAGGCCGTCCTGCCTGGGTGTTCATCACACGACCCTCTGTTCCTTGAGAAAGTCTTGCTACAGAGGAAAAGGCAGCACGAGCCAGCAGAATGCAGGGCGTGCTCTGTGCCCCGGCGCCGGTGTGAGCTCCTGTTCTCTGAGGACCGTGCACCGATGGGCAGTGTGTGGACACCCCAAGGGCCATGAACCTTTCGCTGTCCTCACTTACCAGGAGAGCAAAGCAGGAAAAAAAGACGGTGATGAAGACACCCCGGTCACAAAACAACCAGTGACCGAACTGGCACTTGAACGCAAGAATTCAACTGAACGGACACACCGTCTGTGCAGCGGAGGGGCTCCCCCAGCTGTCGCCCAGCTCTGTATCAGAGGCACGGCCCTGTCGGCGCATGGCTGGGAAGGTCTGGGATGGGGGTACGGTCCAGGGAGCAAGGCATCCCAGTTAGGAGGCGGACTCTCTGGTCGAGGGTTCCGTCCCGAGGCACGGAGCTTCCCCTGAGAATGGGCACACCCACATCATTGTCCTCTGGACACAGGAGGTGTCCTGTCCCGGCGAGGGGCACTGTAAATGGGAGAAGGGCGCCCCAGCAAAGGTGGGGTATGTGGCAGAGTGGTGTCGCGGCCAGTGTTTGCCCTGCAAAGTGTCCTCATGCACAGGACCCGGGCTCTCAGGCTCTGCTTGCACATCTGGAAATGGGCTAACCACACAAGCTGTGGCTCGCGGGGATGTCTGTGAGGGCCAGGTCACAGGATCCTAAACCACTGCACACACCAGGTGGAGAACCCTAAGAGCTCTCTGAATGCTGCTGGCTACGGCTGTCAAAAGTGGTGATCCCGAAATCGAAACTCTACGGCACTGCTTCCGTAATTTCTCTTCCTAGAAACTTCTAGGTCTCACGCAACAACGTTCGCAGCGAGCAAGAGACAAACGAGAGACAACGGTGAGCTCTGGTGGCCGTCGCAGGTACCGTGGAAACCGGCCGCCACGCTCGAGCCCCCAGTGGCTCCTGGACTTCCCCGCACACGCCAGCCGCTCGTCCTTACCCAGCTGTGGTGCTCACTGTGAAGAGACGGGCACTCTCCCCCACACCACAGACAAACACAGCTAGGTTGCACTCCTAAGCACTTTCGCTTTCTCCGATGCTTCCTGACATCACTAGGCTGACAGAGGCATGCAAAGGAAGGAAGAGAAATCACATTTACTGCACACTTGGAAGTTACCATTTCCAAGACCAAACGAGCAAACATATTTTAAAGAGAACAGCAGGATGGATATCATTGAGAGAAGATTTAGAAACAACCACGACTGGAAGCAGAACTTTGTCCCACCACACATCTGAACGTAATAGGTTATTCGACATTTACCAGAGACACTACCAATGATCACTCAGGGACGTAAAACTCCATTACAACATACACAACTTCTTAAAACATGGCATCTTGTAGAACAAAGACATCTAACAGGTGCCTATTCTAAACTTTCCTGTAACTGTTCTCCTTGTTGACAACCAAGTTACACTTTTACAGTATCACCCTAGGGGATGCCGAAGTTCCCGCAACACCTTGTGTAACACCAAACAAACCCACTCTGTTAACGCCCTGCTGGACGTGAATGTGAAATCCTGACCTAGAATTTGATTGACAACCTCTCACGAATTGCCGTGCTGGTTACAGGAGGGTGCCCTGGGCAGGTACGTGATAAAAACGGGCTGAGGGGCAGGTGACAGCTTCACGTTGCAGGAGTCCTGAGTTTCAGTGTAGAAGGCAGTACTTGTGCTCAGTAAGCCCATGAGATCTGGAGTCCTGAACACGAGTGTCGGCACCACAGAGCGTGCTGTCTGTATCGAGCTTCCGTTCATCTACGGTCAGTGCCTTATCTCTTTTGAAGAAACGCTTCGTTTACAAATTATTATCTAGATCATACCCGTATCCACCTGTACTATACAGTGATACGCTAACGACAATTGATCACTATTGGGGCAAAACCCCACTGTCTACTGACAAATGAAGGTACAGGAGAAACAACACGAGCCAGCCACAACTGACCACAGACCCTCCAGGGCAAAACAACAAAATAACAGAACACAAACCGCAGAACTTTTACCCTGTGTCTCCTTCCAGCTAGCACTGCGTCTCTGCTCCCAACCAGAGTTCGAGTCCTCCAGAAAGCTGCCCCTACTGTGTCTACACAGACTCTGGAACTCGGGCGAGTGGGCTTTAGCACAAGGGCTCCTGGACCAGACCACCGTGGTCCTCGGCCTCCACCTTGCCTGGCCCCACCCAGCATGACCAGGCCCCCGGTCTCCCTTTCCCCGAGCACCGGGCTCACTGAGCTCCTTCCCCCTTGTGACCGCTTGGTCTCTGCCAGTTCTGTCTCTCTCTCTCCACCACCACACTGGGCAGTGCCCAGAGAGCCCCCCTTGGACTCTGGGGCTATCCACAGGTGCCCATCTAGGGACTTGTCAATCATCTGTCAAACAGAAATAGAGAACTAACACACATATCACCTTTTACTTCCCATTCGCTGCTGGTCTCCCCTCACTACACTGTGCACACAGAGGGGTGCAGGCCTCTCCTCTGACTTTTTAGCTATTTATTGTTTTCTTTGTTTTATTTCAAGTGGGGGAGGAGCAGAGAGAGGGAGAGAGAGAGAATCCCAAGCAGGCTCTAGGCGCGGTCAGCGCAGAGCCCCATGCGGGGCTGCTGGGCTCCGGGGCTCGATCTCACAAACCCAGAGATCGTGACATGAGCAGAAATCAGCAGTCGGGCGTTTGACCGACTGAGCCACCCGGCGCCCCTCATCTGGGTTTTTCAGTCATGCTGCACCCTAGCTCTGGGACGATGTCTGCACCAAACTTGTTCCATAACTACAGGTGCTCAAAACTTACCCAAATATGTAAAAATATACGCGGCTGAAGAGCCAAAGGACGAAAGTCCTTAAACTCCAAAGGTGACTTCTTTGTTGTTTAAGGATGAATACACATGTTCCCTTCACCTTCATTAGCGTTTCAAACCCTTACTAATTTGCATTGTGCTGTGCTTAACACTAGGTCCTATCTTAATCCACATTGCTACTTTATACAAAGAGAGAACAAAAGCTCTCAAAAGTAAATTCTAAGGCAGCCAAAGAAGAATGGGGGAAGCTGAAAAGAGAAAGCAGCCTATCGGTTCTTTAGTTCCAGAAGAGCCTCACAGACAGAGGAAAAGGCAGGTGACATTGGAGCAGGCAGGTGGGTCCCATGAGAGCCCCCAGAGGATGGAGGTCCTTGCCTTGGAAGGCTCATGTCGCAGACGGGCCACACGGCCTTTCTGGCGGCGCCGCAACACCGCGCTGCTGCTGCTGCTGCTGCTGGCATCCGTGGGGCTGTCCGCCAGACGGAACCTGGAAGCTGGGACGCTGCTGACGTGCGTCCGCCTGAAATACGGACGGAAACAATCAAACAAACACGCACACACACACCAAGGTTGTTATCTAAAGAAAAGTGGACTTTGTCAGCCAGGCCAGAACCCGTCAATTGGGAAAATGAGGTCACAGAAAAAGGTCTCCATGGAAGGCATCCTTGCCCCTGGCTCCAGTGCAAGCCCGCTAGCCGGGCCCTGTGGAGACAGGGTCTCCCGGGCCCAGCAGGTGCAACGCATCCCCGCGGCCCAGACGTCCCCGAGGTGGAGCAGCGCCTGCCCCCAGTCAAGCTGTCGTCCTGCGTGTCTGCACCACCTCCTGCCCAACTGACCGGAAAGCACTCCTGTACGTCCCTCTGGCCTTCACCTGCCATCGGACCACGTGTGCCAAGGCCTTCGCTGTGATGCCAGGTGACCCCAGGTTTCCCTCCTCCAACCAGTATCGGGCGCCCCAGGGGCATCCGCGGCAGGATCCTCGGGAACCACACCTCGCACCTCCCGTAGACAGGAGGTGGCAGTGTGCCCGGTGTTTCCGAGGCAAAAGCGTCTCTGGCCTCTGTGCAGGTAGACTAACAGACAAATGTCCCCCTTGGCCATAGAAGTCTCCAGAAAAGTTCCATGGAGCCCCGAGCCCCTAGGGGGGAGTCACTTAATTGGGCTGTCAGCTGCTCCCCTCAGCAAAGGCTCTGGGCACGAAGCGGTCAGCAGCTGTGAAGGAGCACCCGCCAGCCCACGTGCCCGGCCTCAGCCACGGGCTCACCCTCCACACTTGAACCCTGCACCGGAGTCCAGTGGCTCCTTGCTCTCTGGAAAAGAAGAGAGGCTGCCTTCCATTTCACAAATCCTTATGGTCTCGGGAGACAGAACACGCCCATCTGCTTCACATCAACTACAGAGGGGGCCCCCGGCGTCACCCCTTGTGGCCTGGAGACAGAGCCACCACGACAGGGCGTCTCCTCTGTGGTGCTTCATGCTCTTCTCTGCGGCCTTTCAAGAAACGTCATTGACACGTGCTGCCTCAGGGTACTGATTGTTTCTAAGACAGCCAAGTCAGAACTGCCCACTGGCCACAACCATCTTCCCCTCCTCTGGTCCCCCCATTGCCAGAACAACTGCTCACCTGAGCTCAGGTGTGTCTAGCTTCACCGCTGTGGGGCCCCGACACATCGCCAATCGGGGAGAGCCACACACGCCACCCCGCATGTGACCTGGCATGGTTCGTGGCTCCTCCGAGGTTCGCGTGTGTCCCCTGACTCTGACACCCTATCTCAGGCTCCCTGACTCCCGACCCCAACACCCTGCATCCAGTCCTATCCCAGAGCTCTCTCCCATCTGCCCCGCCTGCGTGTGGAAGTTGGTCCGTCACCTTTCTTTTCCTCTGCAACCCAGACCGTGTCATCTTGCTAGAGGAGGACCCAAACAGAAGACGTGGCTGTGAGGTCGTGCCAGGAGGGCTCAGCTGTCCAGCCTGCCTGCCGCCTTCTCAGTCTCGTCCCCACGGCCCCCGGCCGCTCACGGTGACACAGCTCCCACCAGCCTCTCTTCTGCCACCACACGAGAGACCACATTGTGAGACGGCTTCAAACACACCCTGTTCCTCAGCCGGTCTCCTGCCCGGGGTCTTCTGACCACAAGGCCACCTGTGACCGCGGCCAATGCCTCCGCAACCACGGGAGCACTGCGATCCTCTCTATCCTTCTCCTCGGCCAGCTCACCTCAGGCGGGTGCCGGGCGTGGACGTCCCTCTTATGGCAACTGCCCCAGGGTGCCACCCTCCAGGGGCCTGCACAGCCCCTTCCCTTGAGAACTCCAACATGCACTCGAGGGGCCTGCACCGCATCCACTGTTTGCTCCCTTGGCCTCCTCACACATACCCGTCTTCAAGCCCTGGAACGGTGACACTCAGCACACGGGTGTCTTGCTGGCCAGGATCTCCGTCAGCCACCCAAGAGGCTGCTCTGTGCCCGGATCTTCCCGTGTGCTTCTCTCTCCGGACACACATTCGCTGTGCCACCAGTAGTTCCATGGACAGGGAGCGCCGCTTGTGACTCTACCTGCACTGACTTCTCTCTCCTACAAGCAGGCTCAACAAGGACAGCCGCAGCACACCCTCGACTCTCCCGACAGCCCCCGTCGACAGCCGCACAGACCCCAGTGAGGCCTGAGGGGGCCTGCCTTTGGAGCCGGAGCCTGCCCCCTGCACCTAAGGGGGCCCAGTCAGCTACTCGAGGCACCGTCACACCAGAATGACTCTCACATGGTACCCATTTCCTACAAAGAAGCAAGCAAACCTTTTAATACCTTGCTGACAATTACTGTCTGCGGGACGCAGCTCACAAGCCGGCTGACCCGCGCCCTCACAGGCGACTCACCAACGTCCCGACAGAGTTACGGCGATTACATGTCATTCTCCAGTCTTTTCAAAAATATAAGAAACTGCGAGCACTGCGCTAACCCCACCAATGTCAAGGTGACCTTCACAACCATGGCCACGTGTGCACTCCCATGGTGACCCCACTGGCCTTGCGGAAGGGACCATAGCTTCCAGGGATGCTGGGCCGAACCTGGCACGCTGGACCCCTCCTAGCCCCACACCATCACCGCCACACTCGGTGGAGGGAGGCCGCAAATAAACCCACCCAAACACGAACAGAACTTCCCCTAACTTCCACTCCTCCTCCCATGGCTGTGAGCTCTGTCATGCCTCCCCGTCTCCTGAGATTCCAAACCTAACGTCTGGAATGAGGTTTTACTTCTCCCTCTTGCCAACTACTAAGCTACCGGCTCCCTGAGCTACATCCAGTCACTCTGCCCATTCGGCCAAGGGATTCCTCTGGAAGATACACAGCAGGTGCTAACGTATGTGTTTGTGAGGTGGTTCATGTTAGGCATGGTGAAGGGCAGTGTCCCCCCCAGCCTCGCCCCATCATCAGTTAGCTGGTACCTGGAAAATGGATCGCGTCAGACTACAACACACTCAGGGTTATTGTGTGTAACTCTGATCCGGTTCGGGTCATACCATAGCACACCCACGGTTCTACTTTGGAACCATGAGCTGGTTCGGGTCATACTGGTGACAGAGGGAAGCCGCCCCCAGCCGCATCTCAAACAGATCTGTGAACCGGGAAATGTCATACCCGTGGTGAAGTGAAGAGCCTCTTGGTCTTGCCCGCTTTAATATACCACTCACTGCTTCCATCTTCCGTAGAAGGCGATCCTGTAAAGCAGCAAACGACAACGACACTCGTTGCAAGCAAGGTTAACGATTCTTTGCATCAAGAGTCCGTTCAACACAGAGCACAAACTGGTAGTGGCCAGAGGAGAGGAGAGTAGGGGCGGTGGGCAAAAGAGATGATGGTGATTAGGAGGCATCAGCATCCAGATATCAAATAAGGCCGTCTCGGGGATGAAAAGCACAGTCCAGGGAATACGGTCCGTGATACCCTAAGGACCCTGTATGGTGACACACGGTGACCACAGCGATGGTGACGAGCACAGAGTTACGTGTGCAATTGTTGAAACGGTATGCTGTCTACTTGAAACTGATACAACAGTGTAGGTTCATTAGAATTCAAGAAAAAATGGAAAGCACTAGTTGCATCAAGTGTGCTGAAATGCTGACCATCATAACCACGATGGGTAAATTCAGCAGTTACAAACCCCAAGACCGTTCTCTCCGAGAGTCCTCCAGTAAACACCCGGATCACCAAGTGGACGTCCTAAACCCTACTGAACAGTTAGGTCTCAGGCATAGCAAGGTTACAGAGGAGAAACACCGAGCCACTAGGACTTCTTCCTAATTATGTAGAGAGGAGCAGGACTTTCTGGGCGGTGGGGGAATAGCCCTTCTGTGCAATAGGCACGTGCTCCGTCGTGGACCCTCTGCAGCCCAGCCTCACGTCTGCACACGCAGCCCCAGGGAGCAAAACCGACGAGGAGCTTCGGTCACACAACTACCCCAGAGGCAGTGCCGTCCCAGGCCGGAGACACCGCCGCACGTGGCTAACTGAGCGCCCAAAATGGGGCTGGTCCCGACCACAGGGGATGGAACCGTGAGACGCCCCGTGGGTTGCAAGGACTGAATGTGGAAAAACATTGTAGAGTAGCTCCTTCACGTCTACACTATTTACATGACACAATAACATGTTGCCTGCATCGGGCTACATGAAAACTAACATCACCCGTCTGTTTGACCATTTCAAATGCAGCCGCGAGAACCCTTGGGATGACGCCCGTGTCACCTGTTACCTTCCTGCTGGGCAACGCTGCACTCAACGAACGGTTTACGCGAACATTTTAGCTTTCGAGCGAACCCCCGAAGGGACTCAGAAATCTGAACCCCACAGGCTGCTCGGCTCCAAGTCCGCCACATGCGTGCTATTCAGACTTGCGAGCGTGGGGCCGCTCGAAAGCACATTGGTGGCTCGCCTTGGAGGAAGTGTGAGCCCCACAGGACACCTGCTCCTTTCCAGTCTCAACCGATCACTGAATGAGTGAGAGATGGAAATACCTTCTCACGTTGCGTTTCTTCTAACTGGTTTCAGATTGCCAACTTCTCCTAACAGAGACTTCTGAGAAAGGTACTGACAGTCCTTTAGTGTTGATTCTTTCAAACGTTCCACATGCTAGAGCATGCCTACGTTTCTCTTTACGATAACGCAGCGCCACAGACAAGGCATGGAGCGGATGGCCATACCAACGATCAGGGTCACATGACCACAGAGTGAAATGCTGTCTGTGAAACTGCAGTAACAGCCTTTACTCATACTTTGTCCATGTGCAATTTCTTCACGGATCACCGTCTGACTGTAAGTGTGACAGGTTCCTAAGTTTACTTGCAGCAGGTACACTGGTTTGTACTAGCTTTTAGGGTCTGTGATGCCTCAGTCACTTGGGAAACCTGACCTAAGTTTCGTACATATACTTCCAATCTCACATACAACTATTCTACCGAAAGGCTGGCCCCAGTGATCAAGGTAGAACCTCACGTGGGGTATAATAACGCACCTCATGATGGGTTTTACCCAAAACAAGTGTGCCGTGTAATTAGCATTGCTCACTGGTGTCTGCAAGTGCCAATCTGAGGGAAGATTCTGGGCTCATCTACAGGGACACAGGTGTAACCAGAACCGGTAGTATCAGGTCTGCGTCCAACTGTCACCACCAGAGCTTCTCTCACAGAGATCCTATGATACTGCTTCCCTCCCGTTACACCTCAAGTGTATCCGTTATGATGGTGTAAGAGTCCAGCCTTAGACTCTTTCCAACCCAGATGAAAAGAGGGAAGGCAGGAGATGGAACAGGAGAAACTCTGTTTTCAGCTGGTTAAGTGCTTGACACAACTGCGCACTCCTAGCGGTCCGTCTGGACAAAAGAGGTAGAAATTAGCTCCCCAGACAAGAACCAGGCCGAAGGTTCCAGCACAGGGGTGGCAAACGAGGGCCTGCCGACCACATCCAGCCACCGCCGGGTCCTAGCAACAAAGGGTTATCGGCACACGGCCCCTCCCCTTAGTTATATACTGCCTATGGCTGGTTCTGTGCCCATCTTTGATTAGCATGAAGCTAGCTTACTCCTTACGTCTCAGTTAGTAAAAGCCTAAAATACTTACTCTCGGGCTCTCCCCAGACCATACTCCTCTTCTAGACAGTGAGACGCACCTTCCCGCACACATACGTCGGGCAGGGACAGGACACTGGGAACTTAACGCAGACAGTGGCTAACAGCCTGCAGTTTTTCCGCGTGAAAGAATCATTTCTACTTTCTACAGTGGCTGTTAGCCTCTGCTCCACGCTGCTCCTCAGGATCACAACGTGAGCGTCTCCTCTGTGAGGACGGGGGCACTCAGCCGCTGTCTCTCATGTCCTACCTTATCTTCCACGGCAGCCATTCTCTCTTTCAGATGACGCTTCAGACGCTGGTCCGAGTCGTCAAGGAGTTGGTCGATCGTGTCTGAGAGACGTTGATTAGTCTCTTCCTTCAGTTTTTCTCTCTGCCTTACCTGAAAGAGAAGACGCAGGCTTCAAGCCAAAGTGCGAACACCGGCTCAGGCGTGCGAATGACCAGCGGTGTGACCCACACGCACGCCGTCCTCGGCTGCCCCTTCCCACGGCACTCTTTGGCGTGCTTGTGCGTCACTGCCAGCACCGACCTAGCGGGGCACAGAAACGCAGGAACCTGCTTCCCAGGGGTCATCACTTAGCAGGTCCCTTTGTTTCTGGGAAACAAAACACGCATGGGCCCTCACGAATGTCCTCATTATTAGCTCTCAGATGGGCTCAGGAGGCAGATGCACATGCAGGAAAGAGCATATTCTTAAGGGGATCAGCTCATCTACACACGGGAGGAGGAATATTCCGGGGCGGAAACAGAAGCTCGGATCTGGCCTCAGGGGGAAAGAAATGAATCCATTGACAAAACCGAAAGATTAAAAAAAAAATCCACTTTGGGAAAGATTCAGTGGTGAGAAAGACTTTCACCTGTTTTTCGTGAAATTCACACATCTCCTGAACGTTTTGTAATGGAAACTTGTATTTACCTCAAGTAATTTCCGAACGTAACCGCAAGGTTCACGGGTCTGTGTTTTATAGAACTCTCATCGATCGTATGGTTTAAAAACTTGTTTCTACCGCATATCCTGAATTAACCCAAAACAGAAGCGGCGAGGACAGGCCGGCAGGATTCAGGGGCTCCTGCCGGGCGGAGGGCCGTGGGGTACGGAGTACACATGTGCCCTGCAGTCGGGGGGCCCAGGGAAGAGGAAGAGCCCACAGGACACACCCGCAGGCTAGGCAATGGACAGTCCCTCCAGGCTCGGGCTTCCTCATCTCTAAGCCACACCTGCTGGCACCTCTTTCCTTGGGAGCAGGCAACAGAAAAGCGGCTGCTCCGCTCGGACACGTACCCCCTGCAGTTCTTGGTTCTTTTCCTCCAGCTGGGCCTCCATCTGGCGCAGCCTTTCCTCGATGTTGCCACGCCTCTGCTCGGCCTGTGGGCGACAGCGGGGTCAGAAGAGCTGGCTGCCCCACACCACACGCTGTGCCTACGCACGACATGCTGTGAGCGGCCTTCTGCCTGCTCACAGTCCCTACAGGCCTCATGCCTGCCAGTGGGAAGCAGTGGGCTTCCATGCTGGTGACCGGGGGTAGGCAATGGTCTCGTCCCCACCCCGGGTCCCGGATCCTTGGACGGTGCCTCGTCCCCCGGGAGACACCCCTGTCCACTCAGCACGGACAGGAGGAAGCAGCAAGCGGAAAGAGCAAACAGGCGTGCTGCCTTCCTAAGCTGGGAAGTTACTTCCAACAATTTAGCTTCCTCAGCAGCAGAGTGTCCAAAGACAAAGGGTCGGGCTACACGGCTGACCAGGAACAGGAGACAGGACAGGCGAGAAAAGAAACGGAGACTTGACATGCAGATCACCAAGGAGGAGAGGCTCTGTTGGAGCCTGGGCCTGTGGGCGCCCAATGCCGCCTGCCCGACTTGATGGCAGCCTTGAGGGTCATTATCCCGTGACGACCCCACCCCCTTCCCACTGGGACCCTCACTGCACTCGAACCGGTGACACAGAAGCACCGACAGGCTCCCTGCTACAGGTTCCCTCAGCCCAGGTTCTGGAAGGATGGACTGGCTGCCCAGTCACGGGCTCCCTAGTCCTGTGTGCATCACTCGATCCCAGCACCGACCACATCATATCTGGAAACTCCCTCTTCAACTGCTGCCTTCCTCTGTGGGTGGTGAGGGCTGTGAGAACTGGGAGGGCAGGGACTGTGTCGGGCACGTTCCTCGACTCTATTTGTGGAACCTCCGAGGGAATTCCTTAAAGATTTATTTCTTACAGGGGTGTCTGGGTGGCGCAGTCAGTCGGGTTCTGACTCTTGGCTTCAGCTCAGGTCATGAACTCAAGGTTTGGGCGTTCGAGCCCTGTGTCAGGCTCGGTGCTGATAGCATGGAGCCTACATGGCATTCTATCTCCTTCTTTCTGCCCCTCCCCTGCTCATGTATGTGCCCATGCTCGCTCTCTCTGTCTGTCTCAAAATAAATGAACATTTAAGAATGTTTCACATAAAAACGATTCTGTTTAAAAGAGGATAGGATTTTCTCATTTCTCGGAAAAATTCTATGCTTTTTTTGTTTTTTTTTTCCTTCGGTAAGCTCTACACCCAACGGGGAGCTCAGACTCATGACCCTGAGATCAAGAGTCCCAAGCTCCACTGACTGAGCCAGCCAGGCACCCCTGTCCTTCTCTTACCCAAGGCTACTATCTTGAGCTTTGAGTCGCTGACTTAACTCTGAAAAGCAGTGAGTCTTGGATGCAACCAACGGCAAACAGCACACGTCGGACAAAACCGGAGGGAACAAAACTGGGGATGATGCCTGCCGTTTGAAAAGCATTCCAATCTCAGACAAAGTAGCACCGAAACCAGATCTCAGCCGGTTCGTGGAATTTGGCACGCCGACGTTACCGGTGAGAGATGAGATACAAGAACGGACCGCCATGAAAATGACATTCCCACCATGGGACCCAGAAGGAAACGGGGGCCCCACCTTGCAGAGGGTGGCCACCCTCTGGGCCGGCTCGGCTTCCACCTCGGGCAGCGACTTGGCCTTCCTCTGGGTCTGCTGCAGCTTCCGCTCCACCACCTCCAGGCGCTCTTGCAACTGGCGGTTTTGAGCCTCAGTCTAGGAAATGAAGGCAAAGCATCAAAGTGTAGCAAGTCTTCTCTCCGTTTCCATTTTCAATAAAGTGAAACAAAATCTAAATGCAGAGATCTACTGTTAGTTCTGACTGAAGCCAACAGTTTGGTAGGTGCTTCAGAGTAACCCTTTCCTTTCTGCAAGGAGTCACCCACTGCCTTGGTCCTCGTTTCACTACGCAAAACATGTCTTGCCCAACTCTTTGCTCTTCTTCAGTATCTTCAACAAAGTTCCCACACATTAAAGAAAACCCATCTTCTGGAGGAGCTTGCTCGTGCTTCCTGACCAGTTAAGGAGAGAAGGGTTCGGTCCTAACCCTTCGTAAACATATTTATACTGTGGTCCGAGGGCTCGCTACATAGGACATTCTGAGGTGGGCACATCAGCCAGCACAGAGCTTCTGAGAGCATGCCTGATGCCAGTTGAGTTCTTTTTGGAAGTGTACCATTATTCAACAAAAACACTCTCCCTCTTGACCAAAAACGCGGAAAACTTCAACGTGGAAAACATAGACACGAGATTTTTTGTTAAAGGACTTTTAGGGAAGCCGAGGTGGCTCAGTCGGTTAAGCGTCCACCTTCGGCTCAGGTCATGATCTCATAGCTCATGGGGTCAACCCCGCCTCGTGCTCTGTGCTGACAGCTCAGAGCCTGGAGCCTGCTTTGGATTCTGTGTCTCCCTCTCTCCCTCTCTGGCCCTCCACTGCTCATGCTCGCTCGCTCTCTCTCTCTCACTCTGGCTCCCTCTCTCAAAAATAATTAATAAAAGTGGAATGAAGTTCAACGAAACCAACGACCTGTCGATGCAGAGAGTCCTTCTTTGCGATCTCGTTTTCAAGTTTATCCTTGAGGTCGTGCAGAGAGGTGGCTTCCTGCTGTGCCCTGAGGCAGCGCTTCTCAAGGGTAGTGATCCTCTCTTGCATGTCTTCCTTCTGGGCCGTGGCCTACAGCAGGTATTTCAGAGGGAAAACAGGGAAAGAATCAGCGTACGACACATTAACACACTCCAGACACAAAAACCGGGCGAAGTCCTCATTTTCCAAACAAACAGAAAAGTAGCATCCTCGGGGCACCTGGGTGGCTCAGCCGGTGTCGCTTTGTGAGTTGGCGCCCCGCGTCAGGCTCTGTGCCGACAGTGCGGAGGCTGCTCGGGATTCTGACCAGTTACCCAGGCTTATTCTTTCCCATGTGTTCAAAGACAAACGGATAATAGAGTCTCCCGGAAGTCACAACCTCGGTTGCCTCCGGACACCGTAGAGCTTTGCACACAACAGCGACTTGCCTCTGGAGGCACACACCATGAGACAACCATCCTTTTTCCGGGGAAAAGGTGGATGAAATCTCATCCAATGACCACAAAGTTGAAGCAGCAGGGTTAACAAATGGAAGCCAAACTCCACCTTTCATATAACTGGAAGTCATCTTCTATAGCCTAACCCTGTAACAACATTGTATCCCATGCTATCTGACACTGCAAATGGAACCAGGACGTCCTGCCCTGCGTTTCTTGTCCACCACCCGAAGGATTCCTCCTCCAGCCCTCCGTGTTTACTAAGCAATTTATGTCAGCAGGCTCAAGAGTGAAAGTGATGAGTCCTAAGAAATGATTTTCTGAATTCTCTGCATATTGAACTCTGCTGAGGGGTCTCTCCCCACCTTTGCCAAACAACAACTTCACTGAACGGGTTATATAATTTCTGCAAATACTTTTGTTTTAAATTCTGACACGACCTCACCCACACTAAGGTACTAAACAGACTGCTCGTGCACGTACACCCTCGAGGGTCTGACAGGGTCTTCCCGAGGTGGCACTGCCGGGCTGGGGGTGGGGTGTGCGGGGACTGTCTGCAAAGGGCAGCTCACAGTGACAGGAGGAGGCACAGAGAAACCATCCTACCCTTACTAGTTTCTGTGACAATGATCAGATTCCCATCGACGACCACACGTGCAGTAGCGGCCGCACTCCTCCATGACCTTACACCGGGACCAGCGGGCTGCCCCTCGCTCACTCTGACCGCCACGACCAGGAGCACGGAACCCCCGGGAGGAGGGCAGGGCGGCAGAGGCGGCCGTGACGGCCCCTCGGCAGAGCCGCCCTCGCACGGTCGTGCCCCCGGAAGCGACCTGGCAGCACCACGCTGGTTCCTACGTGCCGAGTGTGTTCCCAAAACGGACCGAGAGCACGGCATGGGCCGAGCTCAGGTGGCCCACACTCCACACCCGAGGCCACTCCGCCGCCTGCCCGCCAGGCCTCTGCAGGGGAGAGCCCAGGGAGGACAGATGCCACCACGCAGACGGGGAGGCAGCCCGCCCAGGCCCCGGAGTCACGTCCCGTTCTGCTGCTACTTCTACCAAACTCCAAACGTTCAAAACCCGTGGGAGACGAAGGACACGCTGGGCAAGGCCGAACCAAACACCCCACGTTTGGCTCGACGACGGCGTGGCCACTTCAACTGACACTCACTTCACGGACATCTCTTTGTAATATGGTGTTCATTGCTTCCGAAAGGATGAGGTCTTTCCTGGAGACGTCCAGGTCCTCTTCCAGCTTGGCCACGAGAGTGCACAGGGTAGCCAGGAGCTCTTTCATCTGGCTCTGCACCTTTGAAACTCAGAAAGGGAAGCAACGTGTGAGGGCCCCCACTGCTAGTCTTCATATGTTGTTTTAAAAACAATGGATAAAAAGGAAACCCCCTCCAACCAAATCCTGGGATGAGGTCTGGAGCTGAACTCTGCGTGTGGCCCCTAATTCTTCTTCTACGAAACTACACCCCTCCAGTGCCACACGTAACTGCTCTCTTACCTGGAAAAACAAAGGGATTGAGTTTGTACACAGAGGTGTTTCGTTAGTCCTTACTATACAGTTACCCTAAGATCCCCTTCGCCTCAAATAACATGACAGAATGCTGGGAAGGGTTTTCACGGATGCTCCTGTTCACAAACTTGCCTGTTAACCGCTTTCAATTTTACATGGGAGACAAATCTTCCCCGAAAGAAATTACATTATGCAATTTGTACTAGCCAATCGATACACACAACATTGCCACCAACTACTGCTTTTTGACCATACAGACCTGTCTTCTTACAAGAATTCGAGAAGATGAAAAGGAAACTCCAGTCACACAAACACACAAAGTGTGCCCACAACACACAGCATGTGCACAAATTGAGGACCGCCGTGGCTAGGCACACCGTTTCAGCCTCGGTCTTGTCCTTCTCCAATATGGAGTTGAGCACCTTGAGCACCTCCGCCTCACTGGACACGCCGGCCGGAGGCTTCGCCTGTCGCCGTATGACTGTTTTTTGAAGAGCTCTCTCGTGCCTGGAGACGAGCAACTCCAAATGTTCCAGCAGCAGCTGGCGGGAGAGGCAAAAGGAAAACCGTGTTTCAAGAACACCTTCAATTCCGGGCCTCAAGGTCACCAAATGCAAAACCAAGTCTGAATCCCTTCAATTCAGTTCCCAGGTAGGGAGCCACCCCCTCGAATGTGTTAAAATAGCCTTACTCCTCCTCACGGATCAAACAAGGTTTGAGAACAATAGGTCCCGGCCAACTCCACGGGGACACGTGGACAAGGGGAGCGAATGGTGTCCTGTGTTTAAAGACACTGGCAGTGCGCCTACTGACCCTGGTGTTGTTTCTCTCCGCCTTCAGGTTGGCGATCTCCTCCTCTCTCTGCACGAGCTGCTCCCTGCAGGTGTGGAGCTCTGCAGCGAGAGCTGCACACTCCTGGGGTCGGCGAGGGGACAAAAGTGGAGAGACACAGGGGGTCTTTACCAGAGCACACCAGGCCTCCGTGGCCCTCCAGAGTCCCAGCACCCACCACCCTCAAGTAGCATCACACACACCAGTCCCCTCCTCACCACCCACAGGAGTCCCGGGGATTTTCGGAGGGACCGACACTCAAGGGGACAGACATTTTCAGGTGCCTGGCAGGTCTAGGACTCAGGAACTCTGCTGACTCGGGAGCAACAGGCCGAGAAGCCTCCTGCCCGTCCCCGGCCTCTGGCCTCGTCTGGCAAGCAGGCTTGTGGAGCGGCAGTGGGGAAAGGCTGACGGTACTCAAAAGCTGCTGTCTTAGCCTGAACACCTGGCTCAATCAGACTCAACCATACCCAATGGACTTTTCACAAAGGATGGTAGGACTCTTGGCGAAAGGGCGAGTTTACGACTTCTTTCCTTAGTCAAGCAGGAAATCTTAGGGAGGAAGGGTTTCTGAGGAGAGTGATGCCAGGGCCCACCACCCCGCGTGGGGCTTCTCTCTCGCCAATACTGGGCGCCCGACCAGGACATGGCGTACAGGTGGGCTCCAAGGAGGTGGACGCACACTCTGCAGTCAGTCGAGCGCAGAGCCCGGTACAGGGCTCAATCCGTGAACCATGACATCATGACCTGAGCTGAAACCAAGAGTCAGACGCTTAACGCCCTGAGACACCCAGGCGCCCCAGAGCTTTTGTCTCTGTAGGACAAATGAGGGGATAAGGTTTACTTATCAACTGACATTCCAAAGAGAGAGTGGTTGATTTCAGCAATTCTAGAAAATCCAAGTACAAACTGGTGACATACTTCAAGTTCCTTCATAAATCAGCCCTTTCCATCCGACTTCAGCCAGGTCACGATAAATAAACGTTGTCAGCCCTTTCCAAATCAACGGGAATGTTACCACAGAACTGACCACGTTCCTTGCAATCTGACTTGACAAGGTGAACCCACAGAAGCCTATCTGATCCTTGATGTAGGACTGTGCAGGCCCATTTCTATGTGGGGATTTTTGTTCCAATAAATACATTGGAAACTTTTCTGGAGATGTGTGACGTTTGGCAAGACTGGCAGATGAGCTGAGCAGCTACGAAGTATCAAAACTAGTAAGTAAAAGGGAGGCCAGGAGTGCATGAAATATACGCAGATAGTAGGCTATGAGAGCATTTCCTATCGGGAAAACATACACAAACCTACTCTCACAAGATAAAACGTATCATCTTGCACACAGAAACTGACCGTACCTACATGGTGCCATTTGCAGTCAAGAGAAAGGCAAACAAACGTGGAGACGCAGGATTAAGTCCTAACCGCATCACACGAGCTGTAGCAGACGCTGTCCTCTGGGGGAAGTGTGCACCACCTCCTGTTGCTATTGAGGTCCCCTCAAGTGTTGCACGAATCCACAAATCTGCTACTCGGCTCTTGGTAAGCACTTCCTTTCTCCAGTAAATCAAGCACCACAGGAAAAGTGATTTCTCAGGGTTCCTGCGTCATTTTCGCCGTGTTAAGGGCAATACCATGAACCTGAATTACAGCCTGGGACCCGTTTGAAGTGTCCCCAGGGATGCTGGACGTGCTCCCGCGATGCAGAGAAGACTCGTGGTATGACAAGAAAAGGCTGAATGGCCTGACATGTACCGAGGTCCACAGCTGCAGCTGCCAGCCGGCCAGCGTGAGGACCACGGAGGCACAAAGAAAGGGAAATTCTCGAAGCTCTCGTTGCAGCTACCCCAGCCCATGCAAAAACCTGGTGCTATTTGTGAGACAGCTTTGTGTCTCGCGTGGAAGATGTGGCATCTCTGTGGATGTAGGACTGCTGTGAGACGGGCACACCTGCAGACTCAACTCAAACTGCAAGACAAGTGAAGACCTGACATCACGACGTAAGGCAGAAGGAAGGGAAGGATCGAAAACTGGCACATTTCACTGCAGGCACAGGATAGCTTGGTGCTTTTAGAAAGGGGTTTGGCTTTTAAAATGGTCCAGACGATAGGAGAAGCAGCTTCTACCACGAAGAGGAAGCACACGGTTTCCCAGACGCCCCAGAGAAGATTGCAGAGAAGAAGGAACTACCATCCACCGCATGTCGACCTCTCCAACACAAAAAGTGAAAACCCAAGAAAATCAGTTGAGGAGACCATGGCTGCCTGCACAGGTTTTTCGTGCAGAAGGAGGTGCCCCGTCGGGGGGAAAATGCCACAAACGACATTTATTCACGAGAAAGACAAGTGAGCACCAAGATGTTGGGTGGGAAGGGGTGAAGCAGCTACCGACTGAGCGGATACAGGCGGGGGTGTGATCAGGGCGGCTGGCCCTGTGCAGGAAGCTCACCCCAGGGTCCTGAAGGCAACAAGTCCCAGTGGCCAGTGGTCTGGCTGCACAGCCAGAGCCCTTGCCCCGGACCAGTTCCATCCCGGCTCTGTCCCTCAACTCAGGAAGCACGCTGAAAGCAAGGGACTGTCCTCCAAAGTTCTTCTGACATCGGACAAAGTCCTGGCCACCCAGAACCCCACGGGTCACCACCAATCGTGTCTTGGCGGCTCACTCGCTCCGGAGCGCAGCGGGTCTCAGTCAGCCTGCGGACCAGGGGCCACGAGGATCTGTGAGGCTCATGACACAGGCACTTTACAAGAAGGACAGTCAATGCTACCAAAGAGAACCGCCACAGAGGGAACATTATGAAAGTCAGGAAGATGCCAAGGGACGTTACAAAACACTCTGGGAAAACCATCAAGCCCAACACAATCAAGAAATCCCTGCTAGAGATGACTGTCCATACGACGTGCGTGATTTCCAGGACCTATGACACAGCCAATCAGGAAACTCATGAATGAGACTGTGCATATGGCAAAAAGAAAAAGAAAAAGAGTTGGGGGATGCAGGGATTCAAAAGGCGTATCCTACAGAAGGTCACGCGCACAGAGAAAAGCCCAGAGGAGGTCACAGAAGAAGACAGCACAGAGAGGAGATCTGGCGAAGCAGACGGAGGGCGAGGAAGGCGGCATGGAAGTGTCATCGCTGGAAAGCACGCTGCCACCAGGAGTGATCCGGCAGAGTCTCGGCTCCTTTCCCACATGGACCCTTCCACGACAAGGGCGCTGGGACTAAAGCCAGCCAGCCGTCTACGGAAACATTGGCCAGGAACAGAAAGGCCCTTCTGGAAAGCTGCACAGACAGTGCCCGCCTCCACCCCCATACCGCCGGGCCCCAAGGCCCAAGCCTGCCCCAGCTAGCGGGTCCCCCCCACCCCATGCAGGTCTGCATATCAGCACATTTGTGAGGACCCACCCCCACTTTCCAGACAGCAAATCCTCACCAAGGTGCTCAGTGAACCACTTCGCCTGCCATGCACACGTCTGTGCGTGAAAATCGAGGGAGCATGCAGCCAGGCCGCCCGGGGCGCATGTGTGTCACCACCACCTAAGCGTTCATCAGGAGGAACATCGTGTGCGAGAACTGTGTGCACTCGGACAGCCTATCCTCACACGGGCATAAGGGCAGTAAGATCTGACAGAAAACGAATAACGTGTTGTTCCATAACCTGGCTTTCCAAACATGACATTTCCTTCTGGCAGGCCTCTCTCTGTCCCCGCCCAGAGAAGATGCCTCTCAGCCTACTATCACAGGCTGTCTTTGTAATGTAACAATGTGTCCAGGCTGTATTAGGAATAGGGCTGTAAAACTGCAGGCTAGCAAAGCTTTGTAACCATTCATTCCCCCGTGTATCTCCTAGGCCATGACGAAGCAATCGTACTGATTACACCAGGCCATCATGAAGCATTCACCCTTCACTGGTAACGCATGAATTGTGACATCCGTGAATACACAGGAATCTTTCCAATTCCTCCCATTCCGGACGCATAGTGCTAATGATACACGTAACAACAGCGTAGTGTGTCACCTGAGGCAGCACTGATGTGGGTTCTGATAGACAATTCATTCTAGAAACAAACGGAGAATACACTTAGGGATCAATACAGCGCAGAGCTGTGCACCTATTTCCCTGTGACGTAAAACTGTTTCTCTCGATTACTTGACTCGAGGAATAGAGTATAGAACACATACAAGACACAGGTGCTAATGCACTGTTTTTGTTTCTACTCAGGTTACTGGACAACAGGAGAGTTTGAACAGTTAAGTGTTCTGGGGACCAAACGTTATACACGGATTTTCAATCGTGGGCAGGGTGGAACCCCGAACACCAAGTTGTTCCACGGTCAGCTCTACTCATCCTTGGGGAAGAACGAAGCAAGCACGACCTTTGTGAACAACAGAAAAGAGTAAACTAGAAATAGATTTTCTGTTTTAATTTTTTAATGTCATTCTTTATTTCTTAGAGACGGAGAGCAGCAGGGGACGGGCAGAGTGAGAGGGAGACAAGGAATTGAAAGCAGACTCCAGGCTCTGGGCTGTCAGCTCAGAGCCCGTCTCGGGGGTTACCTCGCCAAGAAAAAGTTCATGACGGGGCCAAAGTCAGCCGCTTAACTGACTGAGCAACCTAGGAGCAGAAAAGGAGAAGTTTAGACGGTCCTCGTACACAAGGCATACGTGTTTCCCCAAAGGAGTCAGTGACCAAGTTGCTCGGCAACACCCGGCACTAAGGGCCAGCAGGCAGGACACAGATTCAGAAAGAAAGGCCGTCTTCTCAGAGAGCGAGGCGTATTGTACACGGATGGGGCAGGACGCCAGCATCTCTGCACAGCAGGAAGCGCCCCCCGCCCCACAGCCAAGCTGCTGCGAGGTGAGTGGGGCCGGCGCAGGGAAGACCGCAGGACTCGGGCCCTCCCCGAGTCCACCCAAGTGATGACAGGGTACAGATCTCCAGAGACCTCACAGATGGCTTCTGAGACAGGCAAGCTCCACGCCACAGGACCCACGGACCAGCAGGGAGAGGGAAGAGCAGGAAAGAGGCAAAGCCATCTCCCTGGCTTCTGACCACCGGACCAGGGAGCAAGCTGCTCTGTTCCCAGGAGGAGGCACAGGTGTGGGGAGGAGGGTGGTGGCCCGTGTGGAGCTCAAGAGCCCACAGTCCGCCCAGATGGAGCTTCACTACGAGGTGCTTGGAAAGGCGTCCGGGAGACAGAGTGGGGTGCATGAACACAGGGCAGCCGAACCTCCCAAGGAAAACCGCCTCCCCGAGTCTGACCCACGCCGACCCATGGGACAAAACGGCCATCCTGCGGCCGCACTGTGCACACGTTCCTCCTATTCCACCGAACCACACACTCCCATGCCCTTCTATTGCTCTCCGTAAAACCACATACGTCTCTGGGCGAGGTAACTGCAGCACATAGCGTTCAGCACCTAGTACAGTGCCTGCCACGCTCTCCAGAACAGGTGAATGCTTTAGTGTACGCCTTGTACCCACACACGTAAATATTACACACGCTGCTTTTACACATTACGTAGTTCTGTAAAGGATATAAAGACGCACACTGTCCTGTGCTTTATGTGATGGGTGATGTGAGGGGCTTGTACCTGTTGCCTAAAGCACGAATCTTAGAGCTCAACCCACACGATAGAAGGAGCCACTCTACCCAATGACGTCCACACTGCATCCATTCTTGTCTCCTCCCCCAACCCACTATCCACACAGAACCAGCACCAGCTTTCAAAAAATTCAACAACATCATGCCGGTCCTGCCCCCTGAGGACACAACGACCCCAGGCCCTTATCTGAAAACCCAACTCCTTACGGGGTAGGTTCTGTCCCAACACCAGCTGCCCGTGCCTCACCTGGCTCCGCTTCCGCTTCCATCGCTCACAACAAAGCCAAGCTCCTCCTTGACCCCGGCCTTTGGCCTCGGAGTCAGACTGCTGGGAGAGTGCTCGGTCAGCCTCAGCTCCCGAGCGACCTCTCCGGAAAAGGCCTTTCCGGAAGCACAGTGCGCAAGTAAGCGACATTTCCTCCTAACCCCTTCACTCGTCCAGATACACTCTTCTCAGATGTGCCTCCACCACCGTCTCCGAGGAGCACAGCAGCCAGAGCCTGGCGACCACAATGGTGCAGAGTCACAAAAGGGCTCAACAAGGGTGGGTGGTTGTGTCTCTGCAGATGATTCGGGTGCACCAACACAGAAGCCCTTTTTGGGGGGGCTACACTGTACACATACAGACATCATAAGGACTCTAAACCCATATCTTTCTATAATAACACTGAATGTAAATGGACCAAATGCGCCAACCAAAAGACACAGGGTATCAGAATGGATAAAAAACCAAGACCCATCTATGTGCTGTCTACAAGAGACTCATTTTAGCCCTGAGGACACCTTTAGATTGAGAGTGAGGGGATGGAGAACTATTTATCATGCTACTGGAAGCCAAAAGAAAGCTGGAGTAGCCATACTTATATCAGACAAACTAGACTTTCAATCAAAGGCTGTAACAAGAGATGAAGAAGGGCATTTTATAATAATTACAGGGCCTATCCATCAGGAAGAGCTAACAATTATAAATGTCTATGCGCCGAATACAGGAGCCCCCAAATATAGAAAACAATTCCTCATAAACATGAGCAACCTTATTGATAAGAATGTGGTCATTGCAGGGGACTTTAACACTCCACTTACAGAAATGGATAGATCATCTAGACACACGGTCAATAAAGAAACAAGGGCCCTGAACGATACATTGGATCAGATGGACTTGACACATCTATTTAGAACTCTGCATCCCAAAGCAACAGAATATACTTTCTTCTCGAGTGCACATGGAACTTTCTCCAAGATACGTCATATACTGGGTCACAAAACAGCCCTTCATAAGTATACAAGAATTGAAATTGTACCATGCATGCTGTCAGACCACAAGGCTATGAAGCTTGAAATGAACCACAGGAAAAAGTCTGGAAAACCTCCCAAAGCATGGAGGTTAAAGAACACCCTACTAAAGAATGAGTGGGTCGACCAGGCAATTAGAGAAGAAATTGACAAATATACGGAAACAAACGAAAAAGAAAATACAACAATCCAAACGCTTTGGGATGCAGCGAAGGCAGTCCTGAGAGGAAAATACGTTGCGATCCAGGCCTATCTCCAGAAACAAGAGAAATCCCAAATACAAAATCTAACAGCACACCTAAAGGAAATAGAAGCAGAACAGCAAAGGCAGCCTAAACCCAGCAGAAGAGGAGAAATAAGAAAGATCAGAGCAGAAATAAACAATATAGAATCTAAAAAAAACTGTAGAGCAGATCAACGAAACCAAGAGTTGGTTTTTTGAAAAGATAAACAAGGGGTGCCTGGGTGGTGCAGTCGGTTAAGCGTCCGACTTCAGCCAGGTCACGATCTCGCGGTCTGTGAGTTCGAGCCCCGCGTCAGGCTCTGGGCTGATGGCTCGGAGCCTGGAGCCTGTTTCCGATTCTGTGTCTCCCTCTCTCTCTGCCCCTCCCCCGTTCATGCTCTGTCTCTCTCTGTCCCAAAAATAAATAAACGTTGAAAAAAAAAATTGAAAAGATAAACAAAATTGACAAACCTCTAGCCAGGCTTCTCAAAAAGAAAAGGGAGATGACCCAAATAGATAAAATCATGAATGAAAAGGGAATTATTACAACCAATCCCTCAGAGATACAAACAATTCTCAGGGAATACTATGAAAACTTATATGCCAACACATTGGACAACCTAGAAGAAATGGACAAATTCCTAAACACGCACACTCTTCCAAAACTCAATCAGGAGGAAAGAGAAAGCTTGAGCAGACCCATCACCAGCGAAGAAATTGAATCGGTTATCAAAAATCTCCCAACAAATAAGAGTCCAGGACCAGATGGCTTCCCAGGGGAGTTCTACCAGACGTTTAAAGCAGAGATAATACCTATCCTTCTCAAGCTATGCCAAGAAATAGAAAGGGAAGGAAAACTTCCAGACTCATTCTATGAAGCCAGTATTACTTTGATTCCTAAACCAGACAGAGACCCAGTAAAAAAAGAGAACTACAGGCCAATATCCCTGATGAATATGGATGCAAGAATTCTCAATAAGATACTAGCAAATCGAATTCAACAGCATATAAAAAGAATTACCCACCATGATTAAGTGGGATTCATTCCTGGGATGCAGGGCTGGTTCAACATTCGCAAATCAAACAACGTGATACATCACAGTAAGGAAAGAAAAGATAAGAACCATATGAGCCTGTCAATCGATGCAGAAAAGGCCTTTGACAAAATTCAGCACCCTTTCCTAATAAAAACCCTGGAGAAAGTCGGGATAGAAGGAACATACTTAAAGATCATAAAAGCCATTTATGAAAAGCCCACAGCTAACATCATCCTCAATGGGGAAAAAATGAGAGCTTTTTCCCTGAGATCGGGAACGCGACGGGGATGCCCACTCTCAACGCTGTTGTTTAACATAGTGTTGGAAGTTCTAGCATCAGCAATCAGACAACAAAAGGAAATCAAAGGCATCCAAATTGGCAAAGATGAAGTCAAGCTTTCCCTTTTTGCAGATGACATGATACTATACATGGAAAATCTGATAGACTCCCCCAAAAGTCTGCTAGGACTGATACCTGAATTCGGCAAAGTTGCAGGATGCAAAATCAATGTACAGAAATCAGTTGCATTCTTATACACTAACAATGAAGCAACGGAAAGACAAATAAAGAAGCTGATCCCATTCACAATTGCACCAAGAAGCATAAAATACCTAGGAATAACTCTAACCAAAGATGTAAAAGATCTGTATGCTGAAAACTATAGAAAGCTTATGAAGGTAATTGAAGAAGATATGAAGAAATGGAAAGACATTCCGTGCTCATGGATTGGAAGAATAAATATTGTCAAAGTGTCAATACTACCCAAAGCTATCTACACATTCAATGCAATCCCAATGAAAATTGCAGCAGCATTCTTCTCGAAACTAGAACAAGCAATCCTAAAATTCATATGGAACCACAAAAGGCCCCGAATGGCCAAAGTAATTTTGAAGAAGAAGACCAGAGCAGGAGGCATCACAATCCCAGACTTTAGCCTCAACTACAAAGCTGTCATCATGAAGACAGCATGGTACTGGCACAAAAACAGACACATAGACCAATGGGATAGAATAGAAACCCCAGAACTAGACCCACAGATGTATGGCCAACTCATCTTTGACAAAGCAGGGAAGAACATCCAATGGAAAAAAGACAGTCTCTTTAACAAATGGTGCTGGGAGAACTGGACAGCAACATGCAGAAGGTTGAAACTAGACCACTTTCTCACACCATTCACAAAAATAAACTCAAAATGGATAAAGGACCTGAATGTGAGACAGGAAACCATCAAAACCCTAGAGGAGAAAGCAGGAAAAGACCTCTCTGACCTCAGCCGTAGCTATCTCTTACTCGACACATCCCCAAAGGCGAGGGAATGAAAAGCAAAAATGAATTACTGGGACCTTATGAAGATAAAAAGCTTCTGCACAGCAAAGGAAACAACCAGCAAAACTAAAAGGCAAACAACGGAATGGGAAAAGATATTTGCAAATGACATATCGGACAAAGGGCTAGTATCCAAAATCTATAAAGCGCTCACCAAACTCCACACCCAAAAAACAAATAACCCAGTGAACAAATGGGCAGAAAACATGAACAGACACTTCTCTAAAGAAGACATCCGGATGGCCAACAGGCACATGTAAAGATGCTCAACGTCGCTCCTCATCAGGGAAATACAAATCAAAACCACACTCAGATATCACCTCACGCCAGTCAGAGTGGCCAAAATGAACAAATCAAGAGACTATAGATGCTGGAGAGGATGTGGAGAAACGGGAACTCTCTTGCACTGTTGGTGGGAATGCAAATTGGTGCAGCCACTCTGGAAAACAGTGTGGAGGTTCCTCAAAAAATTAAAAATACACCTACCCTAGGACCCAGCAATAGCACTGCTAGGAATTTACCCAAGGGATACAGGAGTACTGATGCATAGGGGCACTTGTACCCCAATGTTTATAGCAGCACTCTCAACAATAGCCAAATGATGGAAAGAGCCTAAATGTCCATCAACTGATGAATGGATAAAGAAATTGTGGTTTATATACACAATGGAGTACTACGTGGCAATGAGAAAGAATGAAATATGGCCCTTTGTAGCAACATGGATGGAACTGGAGAGTGTGATGCTAAGTGAAATAAGCCATACAGAGAAAGACAGATACCATATGGTTTCACTCTTAGGTGGATCCTGAGAAACTTAAGAGAAACCCATGGGGGACAGGAAGAAAAAAAAAAAAAAAAAAAAAAAGGAGGTTAGAGTGGGAGAGAGCCAAAGCATAAGAGCCTCTTAAAAACTGAGAACAAACGGGGTTGATGGGGGGTGGGAGGGAGGGGAGGGTGGGTGATGGGTAATGAGGAGGGCACCTTTTGGGATGAGCACTGGGTGTTGTATGGAAAGCAATTTGACAATAAATTTCATATGTTGAAAAAAATAAATAAACATAAAAAAATTCAACAACATCATGCCGGTCCTTCCCCCTGAGGACACAACGACCCCAGGCCCTTATCTGAAAACCCAACTCCTTACGGGGTAGGTTCTGTCCCAACACCAGCTGCCCGGTGCCTCACCTGGCTCCGCTTCCGCTTCCATCGCTCACAACAAAGCCAAGCTCCTCCTTGACCCCAGCCTTTGGCCTCGGAGTCAGACTGCTGGGAGAGTGCTCGGTCAGCCTCAGCTCCCCAGCGACCTCTCCGGAAAAGGCCCTTCCGGAAGCACAGTGCACAAGTAAGCGACATTTCCTCCTAACCCCTTCGCTCGTCCAGATACACTCTTCTCAGATGTGCCTCCACCACCGTCTCCGAGGAGCACAGCAGCCAGAGCCTGGCGACCACAATGGGGCAGAGTCACAAAAGGGCTCAACAAGGGTGGGTGGTTGTGTCTCTGCAGATGATTCGGGTGCACCAACACAGAAGCCCTTTTTGGGGGGGCTACCCTGTACGCTTGAGGGGCATCCCGCCCCCAGCCTGCTTCAGATTCTGGCTCTCCCTCTGTCTGCCCCTCCCCTGGCCACACTCTCTGTCTCTCTAAATAGTAAATAAACATTACGAAAATTAGAAAACAAACCACACCGATCAAACACTCCCAGAATAACTGTCACTTAAGCGATCCACTTCATCTCGTTGCCCTGCCATAGCCAGCCCGTCATCACAAAGCCTGCCCTGGGCAGGCACCTGACAGGGGAGGAGGGCGGCCATGGCAGTGGGGGATAGGGAGCTGGGAGGCTGACACCATCACCACCCCATGGACGCTGGCTGAGCGTGGGCAAACTGGATGGTCATTTTAGAAGAACGACGGGTACTAGGCAAGGACTACTGGGTTTCGTTTTCTCCTGTAACAAATGCTGATGACCAAAATGTTTACTACGACTTCTCAGTCTTCCCTGGCTTGCTCTTATACATGTGAGTAGCCTGTTAATCAACACATCATGAACTAGGAAAGATGAGTTCAATTTGAAGCATGTTTGAAGGCATCAAGGAGACCCCGAGGCAGTCACCACTGGAAGGACTGAGACCCCAACAAAAGGGAAGCCCGCTGAGCCAACTCTAATGTTCAGAGTCCTCTCTCTCCCTCAAGACATGTGAGGATTCTGAATTTCCTCAGGGATTGGAGGCAATATACCAACGAGCTGCAAAGGAAACCTAACAGAAAGGCCAGCAGAAAGTCGCAGCTAACCGAGCTCTGGACAGCACAGGGAGGCACAGAAAATGAGCCCGGCACTCGGCAAGCACTGCCTGAGAAGCTGACCCTTCCATCATGTCATTGTGCTGTGGAGAAAATAACTGGGCTTTGGGACCTAGCATCAAGGACGGGTCCTCGGAAATACTCCAGGCCTCCAAATGGAGAGCCTGGAGGTCTACACGGGGGTGGGGGACAGCGTGAGCCCAGCTCACACTGCACCTTACAAAGACTGAGCCCCAGTCTCAACTCACTCACGCCTGAGTGGGCCCAATAACCGCCGCACTCGGGGTGTGTGGGATGAAATGCTGAAGGAATACAACCACACGAAGAGCCTCTATGCTTCTCCATACAGTCCAGAACAAAAATAAAAACAAAGAAGAAATGAAAAGACAAGACAAAAAAAAAAGACAGAAAAGAGAAGAAAAAAGAAGAAAAAAGGAAAGAAAAGAAAAGAAAAGAAAAAAATGAAAAGGAAACGAAATGAAGGGAAAGGAAAGGCAAGGAAACGAAAGGAAAGGAAATGAAAGGAAAGGAAAGGAAAGGAAGGGAAATGCAAGGCAAGGCAAGGCAAGGCAAGACAAGGCAAGGCAAAGCAAGGCCAGGAAATGAAAGGAATGCCTGGGTGGCTCAGTCGGGGAAGCATCCCACTTTGGTTCATGTCATGATCTGACGCTTTATGGTTTGAGTCCCGCATCGGGCTCTGTGGTGACAGTGAAGAGCCTGGAGCCTGCTTTGGATTCTGTGTCTCCCACTTTGTCTCCCCCTCCCCTGCTCAAGTTTTGTCTCTCTCTCTCTCTCTCTCTCTCTCTCTCTCTCAAAAGTAAATAATATTAACAAAAAAATTCTTTTAATAAGAAAAGGAAAGAAACAAACAAGCAAACAAAAAAAGAGAGGCACCTGGATAGCTCAGTCTACTCGTTTAAGTGACCAACACTTGGTTTCGGCTCACGTTTGTGAGTTTGAGCCCTGTGTTGGGCTCTCTACTGACAGAAAAGAGCCTCTCCTCAACAGTGTCTCTCTCTCCCCCGTCCTCTACCCCCACCCCTGCTCTCACTTTCTTTCTCCCTCAAAATAAATAGATAAACATAAAAAAAAACACAACAGGTTTTACATCATAACGACCCAAAGAAGAAAGAAGAGAAACAGACCAAGAGGAGACACATAGACTGGAGTTATTGGATGCAAAAGTCAACTGTCCAAAAACCATTCTTGACAAATGGGAAATTTTCAGAGACTCAAAACAGATTCTCAAACTGCAAATTATCAGAGCTAAACTTAAGATCTCCAGGTGCCTGGGTGGCTCAGTTGGTTAAGCATCTGACTTCAGCTCAGGTCATGATCTCGTGATTCGGGAGTTTGAGCCCCGCGTTGGGCTCTGTGCTGACAGTGCAGAGCCTAGAGCCTGCTTCGGCATCTGTGTCTCCCTCTCTCTCTGTTCTTCCCTTGCTCCCAGTC
>NC_059334.1:88469552-88472993 GCF_018350155.1 Leopardus geoffroyi | reverse complement strand
TAAGTTAAAGTTAAAGTTAAAGTTAGTTAAAGTTAAAGGTTAAAGTTAAAGTTAAAAGTTAAAAGTTAAAGTTAAAGTTAAAGTTAAAGTTAAAGTTAAAGTTTTAAAGTTAAAGTTAAAGTTAAAGTTAAAAGTTAAAGTTAAAGTTAAAGTTAAAGTTAAAGTTAAAGTTAAAGTTAAAGTTAAAGTTAAAGTTAAAGTTAAAGTTAAGTTAAAGTTAAAGTTAAAGTTAAAGTTAAGTTAAAGTTAAAGTTAAAGTTAGTTAAAGTTAAAGTTAAAGTTAAAGTTAAAGTTTAAAGTTAAAGTTAAAGTTAAAGTTAGTTAAGTTAAAGTTAAGTTAAAGTTAAAGTTAAAGTTAAAGTTAAAGTTAAGTTAAAGTTCAAGTTAAAGTTAAAGTTAAAGTTAAAGTTAAAGTTAAAGTTAAAGTTAAAGTTAAAGTTAAAGTTAAAGTTAAAGTTACAGTTAAAGTTAAAGTTTAAGTTAAAGTTAAAGTTAAAGTTAAAGTTAAAGTTAAAGTTAAAGTTAAAGTTAAAGTTAAAGTTAAAGTTAAAGTTAAAGTTAAAGTTAAAGTAAAGTTAAAGTTAAAGTTAAAGTTAAAGTTAAAGTTAAAGTTAAAAGTTAAAGTTAACAGTTAAAGTTAAAGTTAAAGTTAAAGTTAAAGTTAAAGTTAAAGTTAAAGTTAAAGTTAAAGTTAAAGTTAAAGTTAAAGTTAAAGTTAAAGTTAAAGTTAAAGTTAAAGTTTAAAGTTAAAGTTAAAGTTAAAGTTAAAGTTAAAGTTAAAGTTAAAGTTAAAGTTAAAGTTAAAGTTAAAGTTAAAGTTAAAGTTAAAGTTAAAGTTAAAGTTTAAAGTTAAAGTTAAAGTTAAAGTTAAAGTTTAAAGTTAAAGTTAAAGTTAAAGTTAAAGTTATAAAGTTAAAGTTAAAGTTAAAGTTAAAGTTAAAGTTAAAGTTAAAGTTAAAGTTAAAGTTAAAGTTAAAGTTAAAGTAAAGTTAAAGTTAAAGTTAAAGTTAAAGTTAAAGTTAAGTTAAAGTTAAAGTTAAAGTTAAAGTTAAAGTTAAAGTTTAAAGTTAAAGTTAAAGTTAAAGTTAAAGTTAAAGTTAAAGTTAAAGTTAAAGTTAAAGTTAAAGTTAAAGTTAAAGTTTAAAGTTAAAGTTAAAGTTAAAGTTAAAGTTAAAGTTAAAGTTAAAGTTAAAGTTAAAGTTAAAGTTAAAGTTAAAGTTAAAGTTAAAGTTAAAGTTAAAGTTAAAGTTAAAGTTAAGTTAAAGTTAAAGTTAAAGTTAAAGTTAAAGTTAAAGTTAAAGTTAAAGTTAAAGTTAAAGTTAAAGTTAAAGTTAAAGTTAAAGTTAAAGTTAAAGTTAAAGTTAAAGTTAAAGTTAAAGTTAAAGTTAAAGTTAAAAAAGTTAAAGTTAAAGTTAAAGTTAAAGTTAAAGTTAAAGTTAAAGTTAAAGTTAAAGTTAAAGTTAAAGTTAAAGTTAAAGTTAAAGTTAAAGTTAAAGTTAAAGTTAAAGTTAAAGTTAAAGTTAAAGTTAAAGTTTAAAGTTAAAGTTAAGTTAGTTAAAGTTAAAGTTAAAGTTAAAGTTAAAGTTAAAGTTAAAGTTAAAGTTAAAGTTAAAGTTAAAGTTAAAGTTAAAGTTAAAGTTAAAGTTAAAGTTAAAGTTAAAGTTAAAGTTAAAGTTAAAGTTAAAGTTAAAGTAAACGTTAAAGTTAAAGTTAAAGTTAAAGTTAAAGTTAAAGTTAAAGTTAAAGTTAAAGTTAAAGTTAAAGTTAAAGTTAAAGTTAAAGTTTTAAAGTTTAAAGTTAAAGTTAAAGTTAAAGTTAAAGTTAAAGTTTAAAGTTAAAGTTAAAGTTAAAGTTAAAGTTAAGTTAAAGTTAAAGTTAAAGTTAAAGTTAAAGTTAAAGTTCGTTAAAGTTAAAGTTAAAGTTAAAGTTAAAGTTAAAGTTAAAGTTAAAGTTAAAGTTTAAAGTTAAAGTTAAAGTTAAAGTTCAAGTTAAAGTTAAAGTTAAAGTTAGTTAAAGTTAAAGTTAAAGTTAAAGTTAAAGTTAAAGTTAAAGTTAAAGTTAAAGTTAAAGTTAAAGTTAAAGTTAAAGTTAAAGTTTAAAGTTAAAGTTAAAGTTAAAGTTAAAGTTAAAGTTAAAGTTAAAGTTAAAGTTAAGTAAAGTTAAAGTTAAAGTTAAAGTTAAAGTTAAAGTTAAAGTTAAAGTTAAAGTTAAAGTTAAAGTTAAAGTTAAGTTAAAGTTAAAGTTAAAGTTAAAGTTAAAGTTAAAGTTAAAGTTAAAGTTAAAGTTAAAGTTAAAGTTAAAGTTTAAAGTTAAAGTTAAAGTTAAAGTTAAAGTTAAAGTTAAAGTTAAAGTTAAAAGTTAAAGTTAAAGTTAAAGTTAAAGTTAAAGTTAAAGTTAAAGTTAAAGTTAAAGTTAAAGTTAAAGTTAAAGTTAAAGTTAAAGTTAAAGTTTAAAGTTAAAGTTAAAGTTAAAGTTAAAGTTAAAGTTAAAGTTAAAGTTAAAGTTAAAGTTAAAGTTTAAAGTTAAAGTTAAAGTTAACGTTAAAGTTAAAGTTAAAGTTAAAGTTAAAGTTAAAGTTAAAGTTAAAGTTAAAGTTAAAGTTAAAGTTAAAGTTAAAGTTAAAGTTAAAGTTAAAGTTAAAGTTAAAGTTAAAGTTAAAGTTAAAGTTAAAGTTAAAGTTAAAGTTAAAGTTAAAGTTAAAGTTAAAGTTAAAGTTAAAGTTACAGTTAAAGTTAAAGTTAAAGTTAAAGTTAAAGTTTAAAGTTTAAAGTTAAAGTTAAAGTTAAAGTTAAAGTTTAAAGTTAAAGTTAAAGTTTTAAAGTTTAAAGTTAAAGTTAAAGTTAAAGTTAAAGTTAAAGTTAACGTTAAAGTTTAAAGTTAAAGTTTAAAGTTAAAGTTAAAGTTTAAGTTTAAAGTTAAAGTTAAAGTTAAGTTAAAGTTAAAGTTAAAGTTAAGTTAGTTAAAGTTAAAGTTAAAGTTTCCGTTAAAGTTAAAGTTAAAGTTAAAGTTTAAAGTTAAAGTTAAAGTTAAAGTTAAAGTTAAAGTTAAGTTAAAGTTAAAGTAAAGTTAAAGTTAAAGTTAAAGTTAAAGTTAAAGTTAAAGTTAAAGTTAAAGTTAAAGTTAAAGTTAAAGTTTAAAGTTAAAGTTAAAGTTAAAGTTAAAGTTTAAAGTTAAAGTTAAAGTTAAAGTTAAGTTAAAAGTTAAAGTTAAAGTTAAAGTTAAAGTTAAAGTTAAAGTTAAAGTTAAAAGTTAAAGTTAAAGTTAAAGTTAAAGTTAAAGTTAAAGTTAAAGTTAGTTAAGTTTCAAGTTAAAGTTAAAGTTAAAGTTAAAAGTTAAAGTTAAAGTTAAAGTTAAAGTTAAAGTTAAAGTTAAAGTTAAAGTTAAAGTTAACAGTTAAAGTTAAAGTTAAAGTTAAAGTTAAAGTTTAAAAGTTAAAGTTAA
>NC_059334.1:85507052-85509552 GCF_018350155.1 Leopardus geoffroyi | reverse complement strand
GACATAAATCTACAAGCAGTGACTTGTACCATCATGTAAGCGTAATGATTATCAAACTGGAATCAGGGCTCAGAGTATCAGCTTAACACAGAGAAAATTTGCTTGATGTGAGAGTATTAAAGTCATGCTATAATATATCCATATACTGTGACTAAATTTTATAGTTCATGAAGCATATTAGTATTACACTATATCCTGGTACATTCAAAAGGTGATTTCCATTTAGATGCTCATTTTTCATGAAGATAAATATGACATGAATCATAATTTCCCTGAAGTAAATATTACAAATAATAAAATACTCAGGCAAGCAAGTTGAGGAATGACAGTAATGTTTTCCATTTGTATGGTAAGTGGCGAACCTTGTGGCCTATCAAGTAACAAATTGAATGTTTAATCTTTTTCCATGCAGATTGAGGGTGGCAAAGTGGCAGTGGCCTCACAACAAATTGAGAGTTCTCTGGTGGCTCATGGAGTATCAGCTATTTTGCCTTCGGAGGCCAATAGAGGGTGTCAGCAGGGCTTTGTCAAAATATATCACGAGCGTGAAGTTGTAAAATTGCAATTTACAACAAAAAGACTTTGGGATAACGGGCAAATCTTAGGCATGCTAAATACATAGCAAATATTTAGAGAGGCTTTGTAAGCAATTTAAATATTGTTAGGGGAAGTTGCTTAGCATCTGTGGTACATCCCAGAGGTAAAGAAAGAAATGTATCCTATCAAATGGTAAATAGTCTATTCCAAATGATAAAAATATTCTTTAGCTACCAGCTGATGGAGTCCACCTAATTGGTTGAAGGTAGCTTAAAGCCATACCAGAAATCAGGCTGGTGGCTGCTCTTTGAGCCTGTCACAGGTCTCTTGGCGTTAGGGGGCTGTCATCTCTGTCCTCAAATTTTGAAGTCCCTGGGGGCCCCGGGGACCCTGGGGGCAGCGGTGGTGGCAGTCGTTCCTCCCTGTCGTTGGAACACGGTGGGGGGGCACGGTGAGGGGGGCGCTGGGGTCGCGCACCGAGGCCCAGTGTCATGACCCTCCAGGCCACGGTTCAGGAGCGCCCGTACTGTTCGGCCGGGGGAGGGGGAGGGGGAGCGCTCATTTTGTTAAAGGTCCTGTTGTATATTAATTTTAAGTTGCAGCGTCTGCACTACGAGATGATGCCACTAGCATTCTGATTAAGGATTTTATACATGAAAAAATTTTCATTATCTGAGTTCCCAGAGACCTCCTGAGTGGTTGGCTGCCTGACCCACAACTGTGTCTCAGAGTGTTAGGGTGGCCGCCCGGGCAGGAAGGTGTGCCCTGTGCTGTTTGCTCTGTTACATGAGCAATTAATGGGGCTCTTTACTCTCAGGGAAGCCGACAGTCTTCATAACCAAAAAAAAAAAAAAAAAAAAAAAAAAAAGAAAACCACTTAAGTGGATTTTGCTAATTTTCTCTTTGATTTCAGGAGCGTGAAGACAGCACGTGGAGCCACTGAGTTGTGGCGGGGGACAATAGGGTGGCAGGAGGCTGGCTTCTATGTTCTGTGCAGTTTGCATTCTTGACACATGCGACTCAGGCCGTGGGGAAGAAGTTAGGGACTGCCGCCTACTTTTTTTTTTTTTCTCTTTTTCATTTTTTAAACGTTTGCTTATTTTTGAGAGAGACAGAGACAGAATGCGAGTGGGTTAGGGGCAGAGAGAGAGGGAGGCACAGAATCCGAAGCAGGCTCCAGGCTCTGAGCTGTCAGCACAGAGCCCGACGCGGGGCTCAAATTCATGTGAGACCATGACCCGAGCCGAAGTCCGATGCTCAACCGACTGAGCAGGTGCCCCCCCCCCAACTTTTTTTTTTTCCTTAAACAGGATATTCTTCAGTTAATTCTTCCTGGTTGTTTTCCTTAATTCTTGTAACATCTGCCTAAATGAAGGGTGAGGCTATCTCAAAGTGAATGACAGACTTGTGCATGTCCTCTCTGATCACACCAGTAAGGAAAGTGTTTTCGAAACTCACGGGTAGGCTCTGCTGGCCCTTTAGTTCTTGGGGGTGGGGGTGGGGGTGCTGCTCAGGTCGTGGGTGGGTGTGAACGGAGCCCCTTGACAGGGAAGTCTGCTGGCGGAAGAGCCAGAGAGGAAGACGGGACGACCCAGCTCAGAGGAAGGGTCTGCCCCGAGTTTGCTGGCTGGAGGGGAGCTGTGTCCTGAGTGCACAAGGGCGTCCGTGTGCGCCCCATTGATGCTGCGGCGAGAGGCCCTCTAGTGGGGACAGGAGGCACTGCGTGCCTCTCTGCCTCTGGCAACAGTGCTGTCCCTCAGGACCCCAAGCTCATTGTGGACCCCCTCGGCAGCAGGAGGGCAACGAAGTGTGGGGGGGGGGACGGGGGGTGCTTGGGGGCTCCCTTGTGGACCCTGAACACAGCAATGGGAACCTGCCAGGCTGCCCACGTGCCAGGGCTTGACCACAAGCAGAGGTGATGTGCCACGTTCCCCCGCTCACCTGCTTTGCCGGATGGACGCTG
>NC_059334.1:85492052-85502052 GCF_018350155.1 Leopardus geoffroyi | reverse complement strand
CTTTTAATTTGACTCTTTAACCGTTTCCTTTCAAGAGCGCCTTAGTGGCCACAGCCACAACTCCCAGAGAGGACCCCCCCCACCCCCGCCCCCGCCCCTGCTCCTCTCCACGCACACGTCCAGTTTGGGCTGGGTGGGGGCTTGGGATTGTGCTGAGCAGGAGCGGATTGACGGGACATGAAATTCACCGTTTTACAGTGAACGAGTCAGTGGCATTTAGTTCTTTCCCAAGATTGTGCAGGCCCTACCCCTCTCTAGTTCCAGGCGTTTCCACCCCCCCACAAATGGAGACCCTGGGCCACTGAGCAGTTGTCCCCCACCTCATTGCCCTCCCCGCCCTCCCCCCGCCGGCCCCTGGCCACCACGAGTGGGCGGGGACTTCTACAGCCGTGTTTTCTGGTTGGTATCTGATACTCTTTCTTGTCAAGGTAATGTTATTAAAATAGTCTCCTGGTTTTGTGTTCTGGATCCAGGAACTACAAACGTGGGGCTTGATCTGGAATGGGGTTCTTGGGTAACCTCCAGAAGCTGTCAGCGCCATGATTTACACACGAATGCTTTGGGTTTTCTGATTGATGGCGTGGAGGTCTATCCGTGGCCGTGTTCATTTGCAGCTTATTAAGAGCCTGGCCTTAAAATGGAAAAGCGAGTACCCCCTCACTCCACCCCCCACCAAAAAAATACATCAGTATTTTTCACTCTTGACTCAGATTTCCCGTCCTGTCCATAGAGGAGGGCCAGAAGAGGAGGTCGTGCCTCTGGGACAGAGGCTGGGATTGACGTGTGGGAGGGGCCTGTTGGAAGCCAGACCTCTTTGCTCTGAGCCCGGAGCTCAGCCTATGCTAAGGTGTGGCCTGAGGAACCCTGGGACGGGGCCCGCCAGGCTCACACCTTGCAGCACGCTGTCACTCGTGTGTCCAAGCCCTGGCAAGACCGAGCCCCGGAAGAGCCTAAAACTTGGTGATTAAAAAAAAAAAAAAAAAAAAAAATCCCTACCTATAGGGCTCCCGAAATGCCGGGAAGAGGTAATTTCAAACAAGTGATACCCACGTGCAAAAGGCAAGCAATTAAAACCGCTCCGAGTTCCTTTTTTCTCCTCAATCACCAGGGTGCGCACGCCAAGCCCACTGCATTTCTAAGGAGACAATCTATTTCTCCTTTGACCAGAGGGAAAAAAATCATTATTACATGATTAGTGGCTTCAGTTAGGTGAGAAGCGGCAGTGCAGGGAAGGCGGTGAGGGTGAGTGGTATTAATTACCTAACACTTGCTGGCAAGATAATTTTATCAGTGATTTGGCCACTAGTAAGTTGCAGCTTTTGATAAAAGTGGGCAAGTTCTTAGCTCCTAGAAACATGAGGGAAGGGAATGGTGTCAGATGAAATGCATCTCATCAGCTTTTCTCTGACAAACCAAATTCATTCCTTATGTAATTGATAACGGCCTTGTCCAATTATTTCACACATTACAATACACAGAGGCCCCCTTACAGGTTTTGCAGGGTTGTAATTAGCTATGCTAATATCTCCTTTATTGGCCCTAATATTGCTCGACACCTTTTGCCATCCTGGAACCCACGAGAGCCCCATGGCCTGTCAGGACCGCTGATTATTGAGAAGGATAGCTTTAATCAAACATAATTGCAGTTAATTTTTCTCTCCTGCTCTCTGTTGCCAGCGTCTAATGCCACGGACTCCTTGATATTCCATTAAATTACAATTAAACAGCCTCCTTTGTTTCTGATTGTCCTGAACACCACCACAAAGTTCTGTAGCCGTTTAAAGGAGAACTGTCTGTCCTAATTGCCTGCGCGCACACAAAGGGCCAATTTATGCAATGCCCATGTAGAATTTAAACAGTTCATAATGTAATGGATATTACACAGGAGCCTAACACTACAATTAAAATGATTTTCATCAGATAGAGCAGCTCTGGTTAATCAGCTTCATAAAAGTAAATATAAATGAACTAATTCATAGCTTAAACACACAGAAGTGGAGCAGACTCTGAAATGAGTTACTGCAGTGGGGGGCTTGCCCCTCGTCATGGGCTGCTGGGGGCGGGCTCCAGTTAAAACGCTTGATCCCGTGTTTTGCTGTGGCCCCACTTATGGCGTCCACGTCCACCACGTGGCACGTCTGGTGGCGCTGTGGCTGTTGGAGAGGATGCCGGCATGGATGCGGCCAAGGCCAAACCTGACTTTCCCCGCAGGTGCAGCCATGGCCGGGCTTTGCCAGGTAGCGGCCCCTGCGGACGTGGGGGCCCGCCCCGGAGCTGGCGGCAGAGACCGCAGGCAGGTACCCGTTGCTGGAGCCGGCGGACTGTCGCGGCCCGCGCCCACCTTCCCAGGTGCTGGCGAGCGGGAGGGAGCCCGCTGGAGCCTGCTCGGGTGGCCTTCTCTCCTAATCCCTGCGCCTTCTAAAAGTGGAAAACCTGGTTTCAGAAGTAACGAGCTCGCACCTCTCCCCCTTCTCATCGCTACCGAGAACTGTCCGGGGTCTTGTCTGATATCTCCGAGCAGAACATTACTGGGGAGTTTCCGCCGATGTGAAACAGTTTGCCCTGGGCGGTTGCCTTCACTCCTGCCGGAGAGAAACAAGTAAATAAAGCCCATATTTCAAGCTTGATTTACTCTGGTACCTACTGTGAAAGATGATGGCTCTTTAGGGAAATAAAGACAGGGTCAGGGAATTAGTGTACATAATGGTCATTTTGATGATGGGCCAACAGATGCAATGGAGAAGCGTACTGTACACAATTAAGCATAATGTACTAATGACAGGTTAGAATTTTTATCGCCTCTTTGCCATCGAGCAGCAAATCCATGTTTAGCAGTAATAAAGAGTTTATTGGTGTTAAAGCCAAAGATTTTCTGACATAGGAAAGATTTTTTCCCTTCATAACAAGAGTATTAAATCCTTTGTGTACCAGAGTCTGGAAGTAAGATATGTAAAGTGGTTGTCAGATATTTCTTAGGAAAAAGCCAATTACAGGGTAATTGAGTAAGGGGTGAGAATTACCATTTGACTCCACGTGTAGGGCGTTGGGTTTCCTCCCCCTCCCCAAACGTCCGCCCAGCGTCTCGCTGAGCCCTGGCTGGTGGGAGCGTCCCTGCGCTCTGGGCATGCTTGCACCGTGTCTGTGGTCAAGCACTGGCTCGTCCGTCGCATCCGCCTTGGAACCCCAACAAGGGTAAACGGTAAGCACGAGGCTGCCCTTCCTCCCGGCTGAAGCTTCCTCTCTCTGGCCCTAGATGTTGGGCCTTACTTTCTGTGATCGGGACCAGAGCTCTTGGAAGGGGCTCTACCCTCGGGGGCCGTGCACGACACACCTCCCCCGTGTGCGTCCACGGCCCACGAGATACTGGGTTCGAAGCAAAAACTAACCCGCGCCACATCCCAAGCAAGCGTGTGTGCGCCCATCCCGGCAATGCTTCGGCTGTCCACGGGGCCTAGCACCCAACTCTGTTCAGCTAAAGTTCTGTGCCAGGACCAGCTCACCCTCCTCACGGCCAGTGGCTATTTAGACCATCTTCAGAACACTCTGCTGCCTCGCAGGGGAAGGGTGAGCCGCCTAAAAAGATATGGAGGAATTTAAAGAAACCTCTTCTGGAGGGGGAGTAAAAAAAAAAAAAAATCTTTCGCATCACAAAAAAAGCTCCCGCAGACGGCTCCATCCAGATGAGAGCTTCTCAGGCCGGCACCTGCTCAGAAGATTAGCCGGGTGGTAATGTGTGGCATAATTGCACCATGTGGCTGTCCCCGAAGTGAAAACCTAATTGCCTGACTGGACGATAAGTTTGTGACGCCCTCACCTTGTTAGGGCCTCTCTGATGCAGTTCAAATGCAGTGTGGCCGCAGGTGCGCCTAATTTACCTCGCTGCAGAGCGCGTGGAGTTTAATTGCACAGTGGTTGTTAGGAAAAATTGGTGGGTGGAATATCAAGTGACTTACTGTATGCTGATGGCAGATGGTACTGAGAGGCACTGTGAGCTAAGTGTATAGGTGAGGGGAGTTAATAAAAGATGTAAATTCTGGCCTAAAATAGTGAGGCCTGGTGGTATGCAAGAAAATTTAATTAAGTGGCCACGATTCTTTTTCCCATCAATTGGGTTTTCTTCTTCCGCGCGGAAAAGGCGTTCAGGATACGTTGGGAATGCAGCTGGAGGGATGAATCTTGGTCGGTGGAGTCTTTTTATTTTCTGGTGTGATAATTGTCAACAAGGAATCTTGACCGTTAAGGCTGAGTTCAAGGAAATCGTGTGAAACTTCGTAAAACATTAATAAGCCTCAGGTAGGACAGGGGATATTTGGACAGAACAGAGAGGGGAGTTTTGTTGGTTAACTTTGCCGGACAGGATGCTCAGACACTGGGTAGAGAGCATGCGTGTCAGCACAGAGACCCCGCCCCCGCCCCGCCCACAGTGGGCGTGGCTTTGTACGCGGAGGCAGAGGGGTGCAGTCTCCCCCGGGGTATGTGCTCCAGCCAGGTCTCCCAGCATCCGTGGGCTCATGTGGTGGGCTAGAACTTCTGTTGTGAGCGAGCATGCGGGCATGGAGGGGACAACGTGATGAGATTTTTGTCACAGCATCTCAGCACCCTGTCAGGACCCCTGAATCTTCATGCCTCAGAGCACAAGGGCAGGGCTGGGGGTGGGGGGAGTACAAACGGCTGTTGCCTCTGAGCCAGGCTAGCGGCTGCGTCTCCCCGCTCTCCCCCTGAGCCGCGGTTTCACTGTTGTGTCCCCAAATCATCGATTAGTTCCCTAAACACACACACAGACTTTTCACAGACGTTATCGCAGCCCTTAAAGCTCACCCCCAAATCCTTTCTTTTCGTAAGAGTTGCACCCACTGTAACTTTCGAAAATACGCCTTTGGAAGTGTATCCGGCTGGGCGGTGGCGCCCTCGGGGGTTACGGTTGCCAGATGAAGTTGAGCGCACCCAGTTACGTTTGAGTTATGGGCGAAGAGCAGTTTTTTAGGATCGGTGTGCTTTGGGATGTTCCTGTCCTAAAAAATTACTCGTCGTCTACCGGAAACGCCAATGTAACCAGGCATCCTGTGTTTTTATTTGCTGAAGCTGGCAGCCCCATCTGGGGCGGACAGTTGCCCAGTGCTTAACGTGCAAAGGTCCAGGCAAGAAATGGCCAGTCCGAGTCACAGCTGTTATCATAAAGCTTGGAGACCCATAATGTCAAGACAGATGTAAGTCACTGCTTGTGTGTGTGGACACCTTCTGCGCTGGCCGGCAGAGTCCGGGGCGCCCTTGCCCACGCCGCCGGCGTCGTCTCCCGATGGCGCCCCCTGCAGGCGACGATTCATTGTCGTGCTAATCGGGCGCCCCCTGCAGGCAGCGAGCAGCGGGCGGTCGTGGGTAGCCTTCACTACTCCCCGCGCAACGGCGTCTCTCTAAAAGTCTGTGAGTTTGTCTGATAACCCTAACAAATATCCGTTTTTTGTATTTTTGTAGATTCTTTCTAAAGTTTTTCCTCAAGTGCAATCAGAACTGTTTGAAGAATGCAGGCAACCCTCGAGATATGCGGAGATTCCAGGTACTCGTTTCTCAAAGACACGCGGGCTGTGGCCCGCACTTTTAACGTGAAATTTGAATTCTCTGATGTTGTGATTGTTCAGAAAACAGTCTTTTGTTCTCCAAGGGTTTGGGAGCAAACCAGAATCGGTTCATTTGATAAAAAGATTTAAATCGAGTTGCTTTAAAAACAATCCAGCATCTTTAGTATGCCAGATTCATGGCATCTGTGCATACCTAAATGGCAAATTGAAATTGGCTCTGAAAATGGGACCTTGGCTTTGCAAGGTGCACCTCTTAGGGTGGTCACGCCATGCCTGCCCACCGTGTTGGGCTTCCAGACATCTGGAAATTGGAATTATCAGAGCTGTAGGTTAAGTCGGGTTCCCTTTTACATTCAACTGTGGTAAGTCTTGTAGGTGTATTTCAGAACGTCCTCAGAGTCCTCTCCGTGTTAGTACGTAACATAGCCTGTTTCCTCAGTTGTACATGGTCGTGTACAACTGGTTCGGACTTGGAGCCCGTGCTCAAGGTCGTCGTTTTAGGGATGGATGGATGGAGTTTTCACAGGCAGGGCAGAGCCATAGTACAGCCTGTTGGGTAAGCATGAGACTTTGGGCCCTCCTCATGAAGCGAGCCTCGCCTGTTTGATGCGGGCCTCTTACAAGTTCCAGAATGTTCTCCCAGCTGTTTCCTTTCCCTCAGGGTTGATCTGTTCTTGTTTCCTTAAGCCCGTGCCTGATTGCTAGGCTGTGTTCCTGGGTGCAGGCTAACTCATATTCTGGTTTGCTTCAGAGGACTTCATCTCCAGGAGAGGGGATAGAGAGCTGGATGGGTTATCGCTGAGTCCATAATTTTCTCGCCTTTTGAGCGGTTAGGAGGTTACTTCGGGGTGAAAGGTACACCATATATGATGGATCATCTTGCTGAATTTAATTGTAAAAATATTTTGGGCTGGGACACAGAAGTGCTGTTAGTCCCTACTAACCAGAGAAGAATCTGGCAGCGAGTGGAAATGAATGCTACATTGGATGGCTTACCATCAAACCGCTCAAGGTCATTTTTAGAAATTTAACTTACCTTCCAGGCTTTTAGGACACGTGAATTTGTCTTACAGCCCATCAGCCAGTCAGAGAAGGGTCTGTGGGCTGGTTCATAGTCATGCTCTGCAGGCCGGGGACAGTGTCTCTTGCAAACATCTGGGCCTGCTCCCACCTTGTTGCACCAGGCTTCATGGTGATACTGGCCCATCTAAGCAGAGCGGAGGTCATGCATTGTCTCGCCATTGGCCACCATGCCATCCGTTGCCAGTGAGCCCACAGTTACTAGACGGATGGGCTCTGCTCTCTTTAGCTCATCTCCCTGCCTTGCAGAGGGTTTAACTGGACTTAAGAGTGTGTCAGGGCTTACACAATATCTCCAGCTGGCTTCACAAACTCAGCACCTTTCTGTACGTATACTGCAGGGCTGGCCCTGGCCAAGAGACAAAACACAGCTTGTCTGCTTCCTCTGCTGAACTACACACTTTTCCCTTGGTGACTGACCTATATAGAGATGACAGAGCCAAGACTGTCCTTTTTTTATTTTTATTTTTACCTTGCTTCTTTAACGTATCATGGTCTAAGAGCCTGAGGACGGTCAAGTCTGTGGCTCAGAGTTAGTTACGTGGCCCTTTGCATCGTGCTTAGATGAGGATACAGGTACAGGTGCTTCACAGCCCAGGCGAGGGGTGGCCCTGCATCCTGGGGATGCGGCAGGTGCCTACCCCATGGGTGGTGGCTATCAAGGAGGTGATGACACATCTGACATTGGACGTAGGGACGCCGAGGGCGGGACCCACAGTGTTTTAAGGCTCGGGGTGGGGGGGGGCAATATTATGGAGACTCTAGCAGTCTTGTAGAGCCGTCCTGGGAAGGAAGCATCAAGGAAAGTGCCCCATGAGGGAGTTTTGGGGGATGTGGTGGGTGCTGTCCCTGCTTCACAGTTCTCTTGTGGGCCTGAGGTTTTTTTTTTAATAAAAACCATCAATTCCCCGTGTATTCATATGTATGTATGTAGTGTTGACCTTTTTTTTTTTTTTATTATTATTAGTTTTCTTTATTTTTGAGAGGCAGAGAGAGACAGAGCACCTGTGGGGGAGGGGCAGAGAGAGAGGGAGACACAAAATCCGAAGAAGGCTCCAGGCTCTGAGCCGTCAGCACAGAGCTGGACGTGGGGCTTGAACCCACGAACTGTGAGATCATGACTGAGCTGAAGTCGGATGCTCAATTGACTCAGCCACCCAGGTGCCTGACCTTTTTTTATTCCTTAAAAATGCTACTTATTTTTAAATCTTTGATCACTTTTATTCTTTTTTTTTTTTTTAATAGACTTTTTTTTTGAAGAGCAGTGTTGGGCTTTCAGGAAGAATCCACAGAAAGTTCCGAGAATTCCCGGACATCCCCCTGGGCACACCCTCCCTGCCAGTTGGCCCTGTTGTTAATGTCTTGCGTTGGTGGGGTACATTTGCTACATCGAATGAACCAGGGTTGATGCATTATTAACTAAGGGCCGCTGTAGCTCTGGCTTTCAGTAGTCATTTTACATGGCATGTTTGGGCATGTGCAGACCAGGCAGGGAGGGCACACGTGGGCTGGGAGGCCTCCTGGTCCCTCCTCTCCTGCTCCAGCTGTGTGTGTGTGGGGCTCTGCTGCTCTGGGTGGTGCTGGCCCTCCCCGCTGCCCACACGTGGCAAAGAGCCAGGCTCCCTGCACCCCAGATGCGGGCTTCAGCCGCACGAGCCCTGCTGTGAGGCCCAGACTGGACCAGGGCTCACGCCTTTGTGACTCATGTGGGCTGTCTGGCAAATAATGGACCGCGTGGGCTCACCTCTGTTTAAGAACGATCTTAAGGCTGGGTAGGGAGTCCATTAAAGGATGCTTGTCACAAGCCCACCTGGGAAGGTGTCTGGGGGCTGGGCAGGGGTGACCCCGGCAAGGCCATCTGTCCAGCAGAAGGGGCCATTCCACTGGCACCAGGGTCCTTGCCGTCCTCTGCTGGTGAACCTGAGAAAGATACTTGCTTTGGATTGACGACACTTTCACCATTGATACTCAGCTTGGTCTTTTCAGATGCAGAAAAGTTCCTTAGCAGACATCGGATGTAATTGTAACATCGACCCAGGGATGTCGGACTGTGGGTAGCGAGTGCTTCTGATTTAGGGAGCCCGTTTTTGGCCACTCTGAATCCTCACAGTGCTCCAAGGGAGGACAGTCTCAAGTGAACTCATGTTAATTAGATAAACTATCCGATCAGTATGTGAACAGATCAATCAAAACAGCAGCTTTAAAATGAGCGGCTGGAGGGGTGTTTCTGAAGCTAATGGCTGGAGGAATATTTCTCTGAATTGAACTCACTCGTTAGCATAATAGGAGAGGAAACTGCTTCAAATGGGGCAGGTTTTGGAGAGAAGCAGTCTTGAGCCCAAACAACGCAGCCCACGGGCCCCCCATTAGCCAGGGCTGCGGGGGGTGCGCGGCGGAGGCCCCCCAGGAGCGGACGCCGGTTCCCTCGGCCACAGCGCTTCCCTTTGCCAACTTGTTTCACGTCCACTTCGTCTCTGCAGGTTGTTGTGTCGACAACAGTCAACGTGGACGGCCACGTGCTGGCCGTGTCTGACAACATGTTTGTGCACAACAACTCCAAACACGGGCGGCGGGCCCGCCGTCTAGACCCGTCAGAAGGTACGGCCCCTTCTTATCTGGAAAATGGTAGGCACATGTTACATGTCTTTTTTTATTTGCAATGCTTCTTTTCCTTTGCACCATTTTTTATGTTGAGTCATGTCCAGTCGCCCTCCCCGGGTGCCCCTCTCGGGTCGGACGGCCCCGGCGGGGGCTCGGGCGCTCCCCGGAGCCCCCCGCCGCCAGCCCTCTCTGCCCCAGCTCTTGTTGTGGGACAGGCCTCCTCACTCACTTCATCTGCCATGGGCTTTACGTTACTGGTTTGTTTCTAAGCTTTCTTTTGCTTGGAGCTTTCCTTGCAGTTTTAATTTATTTGCTTTTATTTTGGCTGTCCTCAGCCCCCATACAGAAGGTCATCCCCAGACACTCTGTGCAATCAGAGTGTCTCAGTGGGTGGTTGTGTTGTGTGGTCCCGTGAGCTCAGAACACACTTGGAGGACCAGTTCTCGTCTCTGGATGGAGCGGGCCGGGGGCAGGGGGAAGGGGCAAGGGGCTGAGAACGAAAACCGCATAAAACGTACCAAACGCTTCCAAGTGCCTGACTTCTTGTTTTGTCTGTTAAAAGAGAAGAATTTTGCTAAGAGTGATACAGGCAGGGGGCAGCGGTCTTAGACATGGCCTCAAGGCTCAGAAACACTCAGACGCCGAGGGCCTTCCCCAAACCCCTCACTCACGCAAGTCCCCACGGTTTATCCCACAGCCTTTAAAATAAGGTCCTTGTCCTCTATACTAAAACACTGCCCCGT